>NW_010417996.1:10889-15079 GCF_000710305.1 Buceros rhinoceros silvestris | reverse complement strand
GGAAAGAGATGCAGTTACAATGAACGTGAATTCTTGTTTCACGTAGCAAATGGGGGAGTTTATTGCAGTGAAATTTAGTCCAAACCAATGAACTGTATGTAAATTCACTGAGAAAATATTCGTCTTTATTAAAAACAAAATCTAAAAATTTTACTTTAGAAAAAAAGGTTAGGTTTTGCCATTTGCTTTATAGGGTGTTTGTTGGTTTTTCTCAGATAAAATATTTTCAGTAAAAAGGTCAGCCAATTCTCCTGACTTCCATTTTTCTCATTATTAATAATTGAACATTTGTTTAACTTCAGATGTTTTGAGGAGCTGATCTTTCCTCACTGGCTGTAAAAGGAGCTTAGCCTCTTAACTTACGCAGTTAGATTGAGAACCTGATCTGAGTGCCCTTACAAATCCTTTTTTTTTTCTTCTCCTTTTGTTATAAGTTCGCTGCACATACAGTCATATTTCTTGATCCATACTGTCTGTTAAGATACAGCTTCGTTGAAGGAATCGGTCTCCCCTATGTACCGGCATGGTAATTAAAGTAGACCCATTGGCACCAGGCTGAAACCCAATCAAGTTCCATTTGTTCCTCAACAGCTTATAATTAGCTCATGTAAGTCCACTAGTGAAGGTGACAGCAGCACTTGGCTTTTCAGTTTTCATCATTCAAGGATGTGAAATGACATGGCAGAAGCTGGGATTCAATTTTTAGATTAAAAATTCAATCTCTCCAATTCAAGGCGAATTCCTATATACCATTCAGTTCGGAGCATTCAGAGTGGCTTTCTGAGGGGCTGCTTCTGACAGTGGTTGTTTTCCAGTTTACTGTCCTTTTTTCTCTTTTTTTTTTTGTTTTGTTTTGATTTAACTCAATAAAGGCATATATAAAATTCATTCTAGAGCACATCATGAGATCTTCATCACATGTAAAGACTGAAGAAGCATAAGGCTCTGTCCTTCTAGTTCTTCTAAAGTAGTGAGCCAATGTGTTACGATTCCATTGCGTTATTCGAGGGAACCCTCTCTTGAGGAAATATAAAATAAGTTACCTGCTGTAAGTTAAATAACTTAATCTGTTTGTTTCTGCAGATGAGCCCCCTCAGCCCTCTTCATCAAGCAATGAAAGCATGCCCAGTTATTGCAAAAATGATGAAGGAGACATTTTTCTGACAGCTGAGTCCTGGAAGCCCAATGTCTGCACTAGCTGCGTTTGCATGGACGGAGCAATTAGATGTTATTCTGAGTCTTGCCCGCTGGTATCCTGTGAAAGACCTGTTTTGAGAAAGGGACAATGTTGTCCTTACTGCATTGGTGAGCGAATAAAAATACTTGATAACTTGCCATTTCTTTCTTGAGAATAGGAAAGAAGTTTTATTTCCGAATTAAAATATGTTTTTCCCTGCTTCGGGGGAGATGCAGTTTGTGCCGTCAGTTGAACTGGAGAGTGAAATCTGCACAGAGAGCTTTGAGGATGATAATTTATGGGTTTGAGATAGAAGTGCAGGAAGATGTACATATAATTTGCTTGCAAACTCGAGAGGACATTCTCCCTGACAACTTGGCAAGATACCTTATTTGATTAAAGCATTACACAAAAATTGTTTTATTTAAATAAATAAATGTGCCAGATAATCCACATGTTCTGTAAAGATACATGACAATATGAGGAAAATACTAATTTGGACTACAGAAGCTAAGTTGAAGCATGAAATTTCACAGAATGGAGAAGTGTTAATATGGCATCTAAATTAAAATACAGGAAAAAAACAGGAAGTTCATTAAAGATACTTATAGACTTGGAAAAATAATATAGTTGGGGAAAAATTAGGGAAATTTTTTTTTAAAAAAAATACTAAAAGTGCATAGAGAATTGAGGGCCGTGCACTGACTTTGAATTTGGAGTTGAAGTAAATGTGGATGCTGTAGACTGTAAATTGCCACACGTTTTGGAAGCTGCAGAATTGGAGATCACGGATCACTTTCCCTGTATTTTGAATAGGAGTTTATTTACAGATTACTTCTTTGTGGGTTTGCAGAAAGTCTTCCTGGTTCTTACTGGTTTACTCTTCATTTCTTGAGAACTGTGAAGCACGTTTTGTACAGATTCTTCCTTTGTACAGATTCTTTCCTGTAATGGTCGATAAAATGTTTAGTATGCAAACTCCGTGGAAACAGGCCTTCTTCATTTATTGGAATTTCAAAATTCTACAGGGTTTTAGCACAATATTCTGTTCTTCTTTCTGGATCCAGATCTGGTTAATGCCGAAGAAGTTCAATATAGACTGAAATGCAAAATTTTATAGGCCTTGGTTGCTTTGTTGTTTGTCTGAATCCTCAAATTCATCCTGTGTGTTCAAGGTTCTTCTTTCTCATATGAAGAAAGATTAATTTGGAGGAATAACCTTCTACTTTAGAGGAGATAAAGGGATATCTGTTTGATTAGAAATAAGATTAGTCTTATGTGGAAAACAGAGCAGTGACTGTTTGTTTAGCAGATGAGATTGATTTCCTGGTACAGCTGGAGGCAATTTGAGAGAAGACAGGTAGAGCTAGACATGGTATTCTGAACTCCATTTTTGTATGTGGGTTTCCCACTGCAAGTCTCCATTGTTTCCACTGTCCTTGAGCACTTGGTGTGTGGTCACCTTCTTCATCCTGTGCTTATACTTGCACGGAAAAGGACACCAAAATGGGAGACAGACATAGAATAACGCTTTCATAGGACTTAAAGTTTCTTCTCGAGATTCAGAGGTTCAACACTGGTATTGTGATTTTACCCTTTTTCATTCTTCTAAAAAACATTTACTGTATTAAATTGTGTTGTGTTCTTTACAAACTTGCAAAAGCTTGAGCGAGTTGAAGGACTTTTCCAGCTAAACCAGCTGCCGAGTTGAAGAAGCTGTCCTAAGTAGAGCAAGGTAGCACTTCATCAGCAAGGTTGGTTTGTTTGTTTGGCTAGATAGTGTTGAGGTCAGCCCCGAGAGCACAGGAAGCGCTCAGCTTTGGGTCAGCATAATGGCAATGAGCACTACAGCACTGCTTAGGCTGTGTGCCCCACCCGCTCCCCAGCCATATCTACTTGCTGACCAGCACAGGGCTCCACTGGCTCTATATGCCAGCATGTCAGCGTGGGTTTATGAAGGGCAGGTCCTGTTTGACCAACTTGATCTTCTAGGACGAGGTGACCCGCTTAATGGATGAGAGAAGAGCTGTGGATGTTGCCTACTTGAACCTCAGTATGACCTTTGACACTGTTTCCCACAGTGAGAAACTGGCTGCCTATGACTTGGATGATGTACTCTCCACTGGACAAAAAACTGGCTGGATGGCCAGGACCAGAGAGTGGTGGTGAATGGAGCTAAATCCAGTTGGTGGTCAGTCACCAGTGGTGTCCCCCAGGGCTCAGTACTGGGGCCTGTTCTCTTTAACATCTTTATCAATGATCTGGATGAGGGGATCGAGTACACCCTGAATGAGCTTGTAGATGACACCAAGTTAGGTGGGTGTGTTTAATCTGCTTGAAAGTCGGGAGGCTCTACAGAGAGATCTGCACAGGCTGGATTGATGGGCCGAGGCCAATGGTAGGAGAGGTTCAACAAGACCAAGTGCCAGGTCCTGCACTTGGGACACAACAACCCCCTGCAATGCTCCAGGCTTGAGGAAGAGTGGCTGGAAAGCTGCCTAGTGGAAAAGGTCCGAACAGGGGTGCTGGTTGACAGGCGGCTGAATATCAGCCAGCGGTGTGCCCAGAAGGCCAACAGCATCCTGGCTTGTATCAGCACTAGTGTGGCCAGCAGGAGCAGGGAAGTGATTGTCACCCTGTACTGGGCACTGGTGAGGCTGCACCTTGAATACTGTGTCCAGTTTTGGGCCCCTCACACCAAGAAGGTCATTAAGGTGCTGGAACAGGTTCAGAAAAGGGCAACGAAGCTGGTGAAGGGTTTAGAGAACCTGTCTTAGGAGGAGTGACTGAGGCAACTGGTGTTGTTTAGTCTGAAAGGAGGAGACTGAGGGAAGACCTTATTGCTCTCTACAACTACCTGAAAGGAGGTTGTAGCAAGGTGCGGGTTGGTCTCTTCTCCCATGTGACAAGTGGCAGGACAAGAAGAATGGCCTAAAGTTCTGCCAGGGGAGATCTAGGTTAGATATCAGGAAGAATTTCTTTACAGAGAGGGTTGTGAAGCATTGGAACAGGC
>NW_010417996.1:0-10812 GCF_000710305.1 Buceros rhinoceros silvestris | reverse complement strand
AGGCGGTATATTAGGAAAAATTTCTTTACAGAGAGGGTTGTAAAGGATTGGAACAGGCTGCCCAGAAAAGTGGTGGAGTCCCCATTCCTGGAAGTGTTTTAAAGACGTGTAGATGTGGTGCTCAGGCACATGGCTTAGTGGTGACCTGTCAGTGCTGGATTAACAGTCGGACTTGATGGTCCTCAAGGTCTCTTGCAACCAAGTGATCTATGATTCTGTGTACATAATCTATGGAAGAAGCTAACAATGCTAACATGTTTTCTGTAGCTTTTCCCTGCTCTTTCTTTCCCTTGTCCACCCTGTATTCACTTGCAAAGTCTTCTACTTGGAAAGATTGGGACCCGTACTTAACAGCCATGGAAGCCGTGGGATACCCATACCAAGGGCCTCTGCAATATTTGTGCTTTTCAGATAATGCCATTGGTATTTTCACAATAGTATTTCTCGCTGGTCTCCTTTTGCATGCAAATTTACTTTGGCCAGATCTGTTGTACTGGTCTGCTGACTGCTAACCTTGTTATTCCAGCTGATGTCAATCTATTATATTGTCTAATTAAAAGCTGTATTGATGACCAAATTATTGAATAAGGCTTTTATTTTTATTATGGGAGGTAATTCTAACTGACATGTTTAAATAAGTAATCTGTGTCAATGTTAAACCAGTATTTCTCTGACAGCTTAAGAAGTTACTTCACAATTTCATTCTGTTAACTCATGCATATGCTTAATCTGCAAATTCATGTCATCAGCAGGTTTCACCATAATAATTTCTGCCTCTAAGAAAAAAGGTAGCAAGAAGCTAAGATGAAAATGAGGTGCTGCTTGGCTTTTGAAGGTTCTGCTGTGTAGTTTTATTTTGGTTATCTATAAAGTGCTATAGCAGCAAAAAACATGCTAGGCTAAGCAATTCATGACTGTCTTCTCCGTGGAATAGGAGGTACACTGGCGTATGGAATGCTTTTGGCAGGAAAGTGTAATCTGCTTCATCAGCTTCAAGTCCCTATTACGTACTGTGTCAAAATCTTTTACAGCTTTCAGTCTTTGGGCAGGGTGTTCTGGAGCCTCACTTTTTCCTGAGGGTTACAGGGAATGATTAGATTCCCTTCGAACTTGTTTTAAGGTAGTAGTCTAAGCACTTCTAGTTATGTCACCCAAGAGTTTTTACATTCTTCTTGGAATCCTGCCTAATCTTTTCTTCAAGTATTCCAGACTGAGTTCGTCTTTCTTGGTAGCAGGAAATGTAAGTAGTTTGGTTTTTTTAATTCATTAAATAGGACTTACTAGGACACGAGGAGGAGAAATGGTTGGCGGTCTCCAACAGCCAAACATTAAAAAATCAATTTTTCTTAATTTTCACACACTTTGGTATCATCATTTCCTGTCCCAAGCATCCATCCTCTAGCCTCTCGCGCAAGGAAAATGGAGAAGCAGCCCACACTATGTACTTCATACAAAGCAGAAACTACACTTTTTTAACAAAGATCCTTCTGGAAGGTGTAGAGATGGTCTTTAAACTACATCTGGAATGTCTTTGTAGCTGTTGTTTTCCTTTTGTGTTTGGGAAAGAAATCAGATTTGTGCATACCTGGCCATTACCATGTGATCACACCACTGTTTTCCTTCAGCAGAAGATACGGTTCCAAAGAAAGTGGTCTGCCACTTCAGTGGTAAAACATACGCGGATGAGGAACGCTGGGACATCGACAGCTGCACACACTGCTACTGCCTGCAGGGTCAGACTCTCTGCTCCACTGTCAGCTGCCCACCCCTCCCTTGTGCTGAACCCATCAACGTGGAGGGAAGCTGCTGTCCGATGTGTCCAGGTAATGTGATGTGACAACCCGGATTATTGCAGTGCTGCTTTTCTAAGACTGATAAGGTTTTTTTAATTGGTTTTTGAACATCAGTCCGTGTTTGAATAGTATCAAGAAGACAACTGACATTTAGACTTAAAGAAAGTTAATATTCTTAGCAGGTAGGTATGTTGTGCAGATATATAGTTTGAATTTTACTTATTCTGAGAACCGTGAACTCAAAATTAGTTGCTTGCCCCTGCTCTGTTCCTTTCACAAAGTTATGGAAATACATTAGTGAAGTAGGAAAATTAATATTCTTGCATCTCTGCAGATTCTGTCAGTGATTAACATTTCTGTCTTTTCCATGTCTCTCTGTTACTTTTCAAATATCACACTGCTTTATTTATCATTTTAATTTGGCTTAAAAGTAATATGAAATTTTCTTAGCTATGGACACAAGGGACATAAGTATTGCAACTGAATTTTAATGCTATTTCTGACACTTCAGGAGTTTGCTCATCTTAGTCAGCTGATAACTACTTCCTGCAGGACAGCTGGGGAGATTCAGCAGTTCCTCCTCTTGCAGTTCTCCTGCTTTGAGGATTACAGAAAAAAGGAAGGCAAGGAAACCAGCAGCAACAGTTTACATATACCAGCTAGGAAGATGTAGCCTTCCCTTGGTATTTTTGTTGTTTAGTGTCATGAAGGAACAAGACAGTAGTGGAGCGTACATTCTGAAATGGTATTTTCAAAAACAAGTTTGTCCACACGACTATATCATCCCATTCACATTAGGATAATGATAACGGCAGCAGGCATGTTCCCCATGTACAGTATGAAACGGGTTTCAAAACAGAATCCCAGGCTAGTAATGGTGAAAATTCTGTAACAAATGAAGGGATTCAAAGGACAAAGCACTGCAGATGGCCAGGTGTTTTTCCTGACTTCGGAGCAGCATTGGGAAGTTAAGCAGCCTATAATTTGTGAAACACATTTATCTCGTTTCACAGAGATGTATGTACCTGAACCTACTAATATCCCTATCGAGAAGACAAATCATCGAGGAGATATTGAATTGGAAGTACCAAACTGGCCAACACCGAGTGAAAATGACATCATCCACATTCACAGAGGTAAGATCTGGTATGAACTGGGCTAGCTTAGGTCTGCGTTTGTTAAGCTGCCTTTAGCATCTGTGTAGTGCTTTGAAAAGGTGGTTATCTGAGAATATTCTCTAGTGCAGAACTCTTACGTGCATTTTGCTTTCAGTAAAGATGAGTCAGTCTATTAAATTACATTTATGCAATTTGGTCTCATTAGCATTCCATCTTCAGCTTGGAAAAAACATCTGCGTTGGTATAATGGAGTTCTATAAAATTAAGCATGCGATAAAACGATGAACAAGGAGTGACTCCACAGTGTCTTTGATACAAAAACAAGACAGCAGGCTGTTGTCAGGCCACTGGAGTTAGTAGACCTTCGTTTGATCCATTTGACACTCTTGCATTGATAAACAAAAATGGAAAAACACGTACCGCAACTTAACAAACATCATAGACAAATGTCAGAGTTAAGAACACTTCAGGTATAGTGACACAGAGCTAATAAAATTGTTTAAGGATGTAAATCCATGTTTGGTTTAAAACTGTGCTGAAATCATTATTGCAACGTAGGGGAAACGCTGTATGATGCAGTCCTTGTTAACCTTTTTTAATTGAAGGACTACCTAAACTTTAGCATGCGTGTGTGTGTGTATATATATATATTTTTTTTTTTTTTCTATCTAAGGGTGATCTCATAGCATATTATGGTTTGGAGAAAGGATACGTGAAATGTAATTACTTTTCAAAATCGGAGCTTACGCTTTTATAATTACAGCACTTTCATTTCTCACGAGCATTAGTAGCTGGCTTGCAACTATCCTGGCAGGGGGTTACAAACACACACTGCAAACTGTGTGGGAATGTTGTATATGTCACTGAAAATTACCATTCTTTGCAATTACATGTGAAACTTGCTGCAGTCTATAGGCTGTTTTTACAGGCTGACTGGTGCAAGTATTGTAGTACCTTCTCAACCAATGACAGCGCAAACACATCATAATTGTCGTACCAGTTTTTAAAAGAAAAACAAAGAAAAGAAAGGGCTTTCATCCTAAGACTTCTCCCAGGTTTTCCTCAGCATAAAAACACGGGCTGATTTTTCTACAAGTGAGAATTTGGTTGTGATCAGATAGGATGATAGGATGATCACAACTGAGGTAAGAGCTTATTGTCACACTTGCTCGTTATCGTGCTCTAGATTCCATCCTTTTTCCTCTCTTTTTGATGGCCTTTTCACAGCTAATATAGTCACGATATGACATACTACCTTTGTTCTGATTCATAGTTCTAATTTTGTATAAATAAGGAGACAATTCAGGAAAGAAAGTCCAAATTCATGAGAGTGACAAGACCCATGACATTCTTCTCGACGGTCAAGGCCATTTATAATTTCTAACAAATGCTCCCTCACATTTGCCTTGCAGACATGAATCATCTCCAGGGAGAGTACAGAAGTGGCAGTGGACCACACCCAAGTGAAGACGCGTCGGTTAGCTCTGTTGCCTTGGTGACAATTCCAATCACGATAGCGCTGTTACTGATCATCGTCCTTCTCCTTGTCAATCAGAAAAAGCAGTGGATTCCAGTGTCCTGCTACAAAGCTCCAACAAAGGTGCCATGTTTATGTCTATTTCCAGGCTCTCCCTTTTTTTGAAAACAAGATTAACTAGAATACTCTAGGATGCAATTGAATTCACATCATGTGAACTCTCTTAAATTATTTTCTCCTTATGTCTTAGACCATTTTATACCAGTCAGTCTGTTAGTATTTATTTAGACTCCCGAATGCTTTTTTTTCACCATCAAAAACATTTCCTGCTCCATATAGTAATGAGTTGCCACTAGACAGAAACCAAGCTCAGCAAAAAAAAAATTTAAAAATCCATCTCAGTATATTTGTAGGTAAATATATGCAATTTTCTTATGTGCACACTCTTACGAGAATTTTTTTGCATTCTTAACTTTCATCCACTTTAAAAATCTTGCCCAAGGTCAGGTACTGTATGTACTAGTAGCATCTATCATGCTTTCTAATAACTGCATCATATGGTTCTGGGATTAATATTTCAAAAGAAATCTCAGGAAATATGTACCAAGTAAGTATTCTGAGACTACCAAAAGAAGGGAGAAGCAGGTATCTTGGAAATGAACAGTAAAAAATTCCCCAATGAACAGTGAATGTCCACCAATTCATCCCACTTAATACTTCCTAATTCTAATCAAATAATCTTTGTCCATACTTGGAACACAATTTGAGAGCCTCTTTTCTTCAGTTCCACCTAGAAGAGTAATACAGTCATTTTAAAAGTGAAGTGTCCATATTCTTTCTGTCAATGCTAAGGAACTTCTTTAAAAAAAAAAAAGTCATTTCCAAAAAGCTTACAAACACAGTCAGATCATAAACTTGAATTTAATTGTACATAAATAGGAAGCATGAGGAATTGGTATTATTCCATTTCCAGTCTTTCCAGACAATTAAGCAATACCAGTTTCTGAATTTCTTAACAACTGTTTAAAAAATATTTTTTTAACTCTAAAAGATTCACCCCTAAATTTCCACAAAGGCTTCTCTCTATCCCAATGATGTGTGACAAAATGGTTGAAACCAAAGTGAAAATCACAACATTCTAACCGCAGAACTATACTCAATAATTCTGCATTTTTTTACCAGCTATTTAATAAAGAACAAATCAATGCTTAGATCAATAGCAAAAGCAAGATAACAGAAAAGATGCTTAAAATTAAAGGTGGACTGTTAATGTTTAGCCCTAATTCTGTTAACGTCAGTGAACCTCAGGAGTTCTTTGTGAATCTAGTCCACGGACTTTTGAACAGCCAAATGTAAAACATTTTAAAATAATGTTTAGTAATCACAGAATCACAGAATGGTAGGGCTTGGAAGGGTGCTAAAGAAGGTTTGCTCAGATCAGGCTGCACAGAAACACGTCCAGGTGGATTTTGAAGGTCTCCAGAGAAGGAGACTGGGCAGCCTGTGCCAGTACTCTGCCACCCTCAGGGTAAACTTTTTCCTTATGTCTAGGTGGAACTTCCTGTGTTCCAGTTTGTGCCTGTTGCCCCTTGTCCTATCACCGGGCACCACTGAAAAGAGTCTGGCCCCATCCTCTTGACACCCACCCTTTAGATATTTACAAGCATTGAGAAGATCCCCTCTCACACTTGTCTTCTCCAGGCTAAACAGACGCAGGTCTCAACCTTTTCTTATAAGAGAGATGCTCTAGTCCCTTCATCATCATCGTAGACCTCCACTGGACTCTCTCCAGTAGTTGCCTGTCTCTCTTGAAGGGGGACACCAGAAATGGGCACAGTACTCTAGAAGTGGCCTCACTAGAGCAGAGCAGAGTGGGAGGAGAACCTCCCTTGACCAGCTGGTCACATTCTTCTTAATTGCACCCCAAGATACCATTGGCCTTCTTGGCCACAAGGGCACGTTGCTGGCTCACAATGAACTTGTCCATCAGGACTCACAGCTGCTTTTCCACAGAGCTGCTTTCCAGCAGATCAACTCATAACCTGCACTGGTGAGTTGGTTTTTTCCTGTCCAGGTGCAGGACTCTACACTTGCCCTTGCCGAAATCCATTCGGTTCCCCCGTGCCCAACTCTCCAGCCTGTCCAGGTCTCACTGGATGGCAGCACAGCCTTCTGGCATATCAGCCACTCCCCCCAGTTTTGTATCATCAGCAAACCTGAGAGTTCACTCCATCCCTTCATCCAGGTCATTGATGAATTTATTGAACAAGACTGGACCCAGTACCGACCCTCAGGGAACACTGCTGACTACAGCCTCCAACTAGACTCTGCGCTGTTGATCTCAACTCTCTGAGCTCTGTCATTCAGCCAGTTCTCAATCCAATTCACAGTCCGCTCATCCAATGCACACTTGCTAACCTTCTCTACGAGGATGTTATGGGAGACAGTGTCTTCCATAATAAATATCGGGGGAAGAAAACCCTTTTTGTGAGGAGGGTTACTGAATGTAACCTGTTAGTAATAAAAAGCCTTCTGATTTCCCGATTTAAGTCTTGGGAAAAAGAAGCTATGTCAGTGGAAATGGGGAATTTTTAAGATTTGCTGTCCACTTGTGCGTTTATACACACACATGAATACAGGTTGTCACTAATTTCATACGTATCTATAGAGTATGCTTACTGCCAGTCCTTCTTCATGCTCAGCCCATAAACATTTATGATAGTGTGCACCCAGCATTGTTTCACCGTCCTCTCAGCTGCAGAATCTTTCAGTTTAAGAATTCTCCAAACAGAGGAATAGTGAGACTGAAAAGCCAGTACACATAGCTCAGCTCTTTCTTTGAGCAATGTTTTACAAGCATTCATGCTTGTAGATCATTAGATACTCACTCAAAACCCCCACTTAGTCGCATTTGCCTAATATTAAATCCCCTATTCTACACTTGCAAGCAAGATCAACTCTCCCAAGAGCCACATCCACCACTGGCATTTCCACAATACCACATTGCTTTGCAAGGGCATAAGGCCCAGCAAATTCTAGATAAAAGGTGGATGGTTATCTAATTAAGGAATTAATATATAGAATCATTTAGATTGGAAAAGACCTTCAGGATCATCTGGTCCAACCGTTAACCTAGCACTGCCAAATCCACCACTAAACCATAAACCACCTCAGAAGGGAATACACAAGGATCCCATAGGACATCCCACAGCCAGGATTAGCTGTAGCAGCTGAGATCTCTCCCACTGTCTCAGTGGAATTGAAAACAGCCAGAAATCGGGAACAAAACATTCTTGAAAATGATCAGCAATTAAGAGGCTGTTAATGTCTTGGAAACAAGCTGCTGCACATCCGGGGCAGCGAGGTTAAGCCTCATGTGGTACTAGAGCAGCAGAGAACAGTTTAACTAGTCCACCTGGGATATGAGAATACCAGAACTCCATTCAGAAGATTGAAAGTGGTGTTTCAGAAGAGACTGCGGCTCTGGTTTTGTGCCTGGCATAAGCTTTTGCCAAATTTAGCCAAAGTCCAGACTCTTTCATTGCCAATTTGATTTTGTTTTGTGCTTATGGACTTCAACCACAGACTTTTTGAGTTATGTGTGGAATGCAAACTTTTTTTTAAAATTTACTCAATATTTCCTTTCTGTTTTAACAGCCTTCTTGCCTAAACAATCAACTGGTATACGTGGACTGCAAGAAAGGTACCATGGTCCAGGTGGACAGTTCTCAGAGGATGCTAAGGATTGCAGATCCAGATTCAAGATACAGTGGATTTTACAGCATGCAGAAACAGAACAACCTACAGGCAGATAATTTCTATCAAACAGTTTGAAGAATTGCACCCTTGCCAGGGATTTAAGAAAGAGAGAGAGAGACTAAGTCTGCTATTAAAGTAAAACTAGAATTGTGCACTTGCTTAGTGGATTGTATCGGATTTGTGACTACGTGTACAGCTCTAAGACCTTACTGGGATGAGCTCTGACTCCTCCAGTGTGCCAGAAAAAGCATTCCCACTTTTCCTTAAGATAACTGACCAAGTGTTTTCTTAGAACCAAAGTTTTAAAACTTGTTAAGATGTATTTGCTTGTAACATAGCTATAGAGGTTTTTTGGGGAGGGGGAATCAGGGGCCTAGGGGTAGGCAATGAGGTAAAAGGAAGCATCATAGAGGAAAAGCTGGTCTTGCTTGGCTGGAGAAGAAAATGAATAAAGAATTCTGCCGAGCAGCAGGATAGTGTTTTTTCTTGTTGCTCTGAAATTGCATCTGTTGCAGCGAAGCCTAACCCCAGGTGAAAAAAGTAGGAAAAGGTCTGTTTTTTTTTTCCAGCTGTTGCTACATTAATATACTCCTAGAACAGAATTTGTCACATCACAGGCGTGGTGTAGCTGCAAATATTTTTCTATATGATGAGAAGCTGCAGTAGTTAACAAAATACCAAGGAAAAGGTTATAGCAGAAGTTAAAGGGTGGATTTATATAAGGATGTGTAAAATTATACCTTGTGCTGCTTTTTGGTTTTATTTTTGTTTTCTTCAAAGCTGAGTGGCTAGATTAGCCAGACTTTGGCAGAGTTAGCAAATGGCTGAGGCCTCCTAAGAATTCCTGATATGAGCACTGGATCTTTTGACAGCAGTATTGAAGGAAGGAAGGAAAAGTCAAGAACACCATGCAGTTCCAGGGGCTTTTGTTTGTTTGTTTCGTCTGTCGTGGTTTTGTTTTGTTATTTTATATCAATCTCTGGTTGTTCATACAGGAGAAGGAGAAATATTTTTGTTAGACAAAGCTCTTGCTTACAAGAGAGTAAAAAAGATACTGTTTTAAGGTTGTTTTTTTCCTGTTGATGTTCTTATTTACTGGTATGCAGATTTAGAAACTACTTCCATGCTAGGAAGCTGCTTAATTTTAATTGTATATTACTCAAGCACCTTTTTTGAAGCTCAGAAAAAAAAGGAGATCATGCTTCTTTAAACTTAGCATTATAGGAATATTTATGTAAATATAATTATGCTAAAAACTACAAAAAGTATTTGTATGTTTGTGTATATATATGTATATACAAATGCATGTAGGTATACCTGTGTATATATACGTGCATGTGTATATACACTACACATATATATACTGTATATATAAAATACTATGTATACAGTATATATTTTTCTATTTTTTTCTTGTTGAATGTATTTTTACCTGAGAGAGATTTTACCCAGAGCAGAAAAACAGATAAACAGGCATTCCATATCAATGCTTAATCGCTTGTGACTTTAGGAAAGACAAGGAAAGAGCATCTCATTCTACCTGCAGTTTGATTTGATTTGAAAGTGTTTGTGTGCGTGCGTGTGTGTGTGCACTCTTGTGTTGGCGTGTGTACAGTATGTGCACGATTATAGCAGTAAGCGTTGCTCTTGCTACTTGCTACATTTCAGGGTGTTTCTTATTTTTCTTTTCCTGCTTAGCCTTAAGAAGGCTTTTTAATGAATGCATTGGCTAGAGACACTGATGACAATATACATGCAGCACTAATCAGCTCCATAGAATAACACCATCAGCTCCTGGATTTTCTCTTTTTTTTTTTTTTTTTTTTTTTTTCTTTTTACAAATCTTTTTAAAAACACACAGGTGAAGGGACTTAAGCACTGTTTGCTCTCCCAAAAAAAAAACCCTCACCCCCCTTGTTTTTTTTTTTTTTTTTTTTTTTTTTTTTTTTTTTTTGTCCTTCAAACAATTGTTTGAAACAACTACTGGAATATTGTCCACATTAAGCTGGAAGTTTGTTGTAGCTTGCCTCATTTATAACTCTGACTGTATAATACAATGTTAACTTTCCAAACAGGTCTTGGCACTTTTATACTAATTACCCATTTGTGCATTGCCTTTTTTTCTTTTACAAATGCTTGTCATAAGAGACACAGATACCCAGTATGCTTAATGTGAAAAGAAAATGTATTTTTTGTAAAGGAACTCTCAAGTATTGTTGTAAATACTTGGTCAGAGGTTGCTGAACTTTAAAACTGAAAAAAAAAACCTAATTTATTATTATAATGACCTAATTTATTAATCTGAAGATTAACAATTTTTTTTGTTTTAGAATATCAAAAAGGTGTTCTAGCTGTTTGCATCAAAGAAAAAAATAGGTGTATCATTAAGGGTCAACATTTTTTCTGCTTATATAACTTCAGTTTCCAACCACCGATAAGAAAAAATGTAGTCTCCCCAGTGTTTTGTACTCAATCTCATATTGAAACAGAGATGTTTCTGTCCAGTTACTACAAAGATTTTGTCAAGACAAAACATCCATTCCTTGCATAAGAGTAAGCAGTCTTTATCCAGAAATTGTAAATGCTTGCTTTTGTTTTACAATCAAGGCCATATTCTGAAAATATTAGCAGGATATAGGACATGGTGTAAAATGTTTTTATTATT
>NW_010417995.1:56721-57088 GCF_000710305.1 Buceros rhinoceros silvestris | reverse complement strand
TGGGGAGCGCACGGCTCCGCCGAGAGCTCCTCGAGAAGTTCCGCCCTTGGGGATGCTGGTGTTTCGGGGCAATCCTTTCCTTTCCCGGGAGGAATTCTAGGCTTTTCCGCGTTGCAGACCTTTGGGGCGGATGCTGACCTGTGCTGTGCTTTCCAGGAGAGGACACGACGAAGTCAAAGTCTGAGGAAAACTTGCACGCAGCTGTCGTTGAAATGGCATCAAAGTGCTTGTGCAAGGCTGCGTTAAAGCCGTGTTCACCCCCTGAGCTCTCCACTTTTTGACTGAGTGTTTCAATTTACGGTGTCTTGTCACATTTTATTTTCCTCGTGTAATTGTTTGGAAGCTGGACAGACCTGTAGTGAGGTCT
>NW_010417995.1:44247-56547 GCF_000710305.1 Buceros rhinoceros silvestris | reverse complement strand
GACACAGAGCTGTGCTTGCCCTTGCCCACAACTCTTCAAAGTTACCCAGAACTGGTGCAAAACTCAAATGGAAAAAATCAGCGTGCACGTAGCAGCTGCCCCGTGCAGGTCATGCTCCATGCTTCCAAACCTGAAAGCCCGGCCTCATTTCGAGCAGCCTCATGCATGACCGAACCCCTTCCAGCGAAGGACTCACTTGCCAGATGCGTGCGTGCCCTATTTCGCTGCTAATCGGGCCCGAGACGTGACACAGTGAAACAAAGCGCCTGCTCTCGCTCCCTGCGCTGCCGGTGCAGCCCGTAGACCTTGGCTGCTGCCCACACTGCTCCCTCATCTCACTTCTTTCAAGCCATGCACATACCCAAACGATGGGCGATGCAGGCGAGCCGGCAGGCTTGGGGAGCCCCGTGCGTGCCCTATTTCGCTGCTAATCGGGCCCGAGACGTGACACAGTGAAACAAAGCGCCTGCTCTCGCTCCCTGCGCTGCCGGTGCAGCCCGTAGACCTTGGCTGCTGCCCACACTGCTCCCTCATCTCACTTCTTTCAAGCCATGCACATACCCAAACGATGGGCGATGCAGGCGAGCCGGCAGGCTTGGGGAGCCCCTGTGTGAGCGCTGGGGATGGAGCTCAGCGTTAACGTCCTCCAGTGCTGGCCGAGCTGATCAGCCTGGCTTAGGCCACAGCCCTGAGAGGGGAGACAGCGGTACCCTCCCCACCCTTACACCTGTAGATGAAGTAGAGACACTTGTCCTCGCCTCCCACCCCCCATCCCCATCACTCCTTTCCCCCACCAAGCTCTCTCTAAGGCTCCTTCCTAAAATCCCCATCGCTGCCGGCCTGCTCTGCAGCCACAGAAGCCACATCTCTGTCCGGAGCAGCACATCCTCCTCCAGGCAAGGAGGGACGTTTGTCCAATGTCATGTAGCACAGCCGTGAGTCAGTTCATCCCGGTGCTTCAGGCACCCAGGTCCACGTCTTCACGGGAAGCAGGGGGATTGCCAGCTCTCAAAGTTGGAGTAAGTGCCTGAGCCCCTTCCAAGGAGCAGGGCAGAGCCTGTCTCCCCAGGTATGAGGGGCAAATGCAGGAGTGGACTCAAGAAACTCAAATTATCTGCCCTTGTTTTCTTCCATCTCTCCAAGAGGTTTCTTTCCATTTGGAACTTTTATACTTAATTTTCACGCTTGAAGCTGTGCTGATGCCTACTGTTGGAGCAGCAGTAACTGCCTTACATCTGCTTTCGCTGGCTCTGGCTCCCCAGTTTGTCCCTTTTAAGGTCGTGCCTTCTCCAGTAAAGACTGGACCAGCAACCAGGGTAAACCCCCCAGGGAATAAACGCTCAGGAGGCCCATAAGCCTGAGGAGCGGCAGCATGGCTAAGGGGAAGGGTTTGTATCTCACCAGCTTGTAGCTGTGTCACACGTGTGAGCTCACAGCGTGAGGAGACTCTTGTTCACAGCTGAGCGCTGGGTGTGACGTATTTTCATCACCATCGTTCTGCGGGATGTGTTATGTGACAGCCCTGCTAAGCTCAAATTCATCTGGGATCCATGTGAGTACCACAGGAGCTGAGACTGCCCTGAATAATCTCACCCAACTACTCATGGAAAAACTTTAACACTATTTAGAAAAACAATTCCGCCAGTGAGATTTATGAGACAAGGCTTCCAAGGGTTTGCTTACAAATGCTGCAGCACTGGTGCAAGTCTGAGCTGTTCCCGTCATAATCCTAATGCCGTACTCATGTCTGGGCCACCGTGTTCCCAAAATCGGGTTTGCTGGTAATTAACAAACCCCACAAACTTCAGCCAGAACTTTCCCTTGATTTTAAGAATTCTCCTTCAGTTTTCCTCTGTGACCAGCTTCCTGCCATGTCACCTCGTAGTCGTATCCAGAAAGGACCAGCTGGTCGAGCCATTAGTCAGGACAGCCCGAGATCCTGGAAACTGGCAGTGCTTGGAGCAGCTCAGATACAGCCCAGACTCCACATTGCCCTCCTTCCCCACCCTGTGACCGCCCGCACCTTCCTGCTGCCACAGGACCATTTCAGGACGCAGCTGCTCCAGCCACCTCTGTTAAAGGAAGCCCTTGGTCAGCCGTTAGCAGCGCTGAGCCCCTGACCGGAGGCAGGGCTGCTCCTGTCCAGAAGAGCCCCTGACACCAGCCCAGTAGATAATCAGGTCATTGCACCGCACAAAACCCCTGCCTTTGCCTTTTGGCTGCTCAGAGCAGCCTCTCTCCCGAGGGATGGTGGTCCTGCCTTTGCAGGGAATTGATTTAATGATTAACAGACCATCTTTATCTCTAACAACTGCAGTTCTATTAACAATACCCTCCTTTTTGCAAGGGTCTCTAAGCACTTGATAAACATTAATTAATGAAGCTTTGCAGGGCATCCAGGGAACAGCTGAACATTAACACAAGGCAGGAAGAAGCTCAAGCACCTGTCCCAGCAAGGCTGGCTGCAGCCGTCCTACCTCACCTGCTGATCCAGCCTCATCCCCCGTGGGACAGCACACTCTAAAACCTGATTCAGGTTGGCTCAGAGCTTTAAGCAGAGCCCAGTTTTCTTGCTCTTCTGTCTGCAGTCGCCGTGGTTTGGTGGCTCATCTGTTGGCAGCCTCTACTCTGCCAGGATGAGTGGGCTGGTGCTTTCTTCCTCCTTCAGAATGTGCCCTGCGTGCTTTGGGTCTTGCTGCAAACACACAACAGCAGCTAAAATGGTTCTTTCAAATAGAGTATCGACCTGTGGTCTGGCCTCATAAGCACCTCTGAAATTTCATGCTGCATCCTGGATTTTAAAATGGGTCAAAACTCCCCCAAGCATCAAATCATTCTCTCAGATTTCATACTAAAACTAGAGAAAAACCACAGTTATACTTGTTTTGGGATGAAACACCATGTCTAGTCACTGAGCACGTTGTGGGTTTATGAGAGTTCAGAGTGATACGTTCCCACCAGAGTGTGAAAAAAGATGACAATGATGAAGGCTACAAACACAAGTACAGATTATTTCATACAACATAATTTATTCTTAATTTCCAGCTAAACCCCAAACCCTCAACATATTTGGACATCACAGGCACTGAGGCTTTGAAAGCCTGATTACGTGGATCTTGGGGAAAAAAGCGGCTTTGAACAAGGCCCAGCCTTTCAGACATTGAGGTTTCCTGTTGGTACATTCATACGGACAGATGCTGGTAGTAGGAAAGCTGTGTGTTGCTGCCCTTCCCACGGAGGAACTGTTTTCATTTTCATCCTAACTTTTACCAGAGAAGAATTTTCTATGTGGCATTCGGGGTTCCTGGACAAGCTGTTACTGCTCTCTGGTAGCAAGGAGGAGCTGGGCTGATGCTGCTTTGAGCCCTGACTCAGGGCTCAACACTTCAACAGATGACCCAACTCCAGATACCGACTGAACCCCATGTTTGTGGAAAACAGCGCAAGTGTCAGAACATGAGCAGCTCTGGCTAGAGCCACAGACAAGCCAGTGTGGACAAGGGCTGCCTAAGGTCATTGGCAGAGCTGGGCCAGCAAGCTTCACCCCCCGAGGCAGCACCTTGTGTGGGACATCTCCAGCCTCCCACCACACAGGCTAGATCCCATCCCACAGCTCGCTCCCTGGAGACAGTCTGTGAGCATGGGATCCTAAGAAGAAAAAGGCAACTCATCCCTCACTGGGTTCCTCTGTGTCACCTTCCTCTACAATTTGTTTCAATAATATCACGCACAGTGTAATATAAAGCTGAAGATCAATCTCATAACCATATTAAGACACTCCAGGGCGTATTTTATAGGGCCATTAATATACTTCTTGGGTGGTTAAAGTCACCCACAGCATAAATTAATGGCTCCATAAAACATGCTCTGTCATATCCTATGGCTTAAATAACACAGGGCAGGATGCGTATACACATCGGGATGTTGTTGAGCTTACTGGGAGGAAGCGCAAGGGCACAGAGTGACCACCTGGCAGCAGGTAGGTCATCCCGGAGACACCGGCCTCAGGCATCTAATGGATAGCATGAAACCAACAGTCATTATAAAAAGTGATATTCTAAAAAATGATCCTATGCAATTAAAAATTGTAGGTCTCATTAACTTCCATTAGTATTTGTGCTCCTGAGTTTATTAAGCTCTTTCAGGCACATCTTCCCTGCAGAAGCTGTTCCATGATAATAGGATGGCTGTGGGTGCGGCTTTTGGCAAGGAGGGGCTCAGGCTGTTCCCAGCCCTGGAGAGCTCCTGAGCGGTCGGAGCAGAGGCGAGAGGGCACAGCTTGTTGGTTTGAGCAAGGATCAGATGGGCTTTTCAAGAAAATCTGAGCCTGCCACATGTCTCAACTTTTATCCATTCCAGGCAGATTTTATGGGAGTGGAGGTCTGGTACACAGAGGAGCATTTCCAACTATTTCCAAAAAGGAGAGGGGGAAATTGGAAACAAAACAAACCCAAAACTCTTGACTCTTCTAGTCTCTCTTGACTGTGATCTAGACACAGAAGGAGCAAGTTCCTGCCCCTAGTCTGGCAGATATTAAGTCACATTCTTCTCTAGGAATTTTTCTTTTGCTGTTTTAATGGCTCCACATGAGTTACCAGAGACAATAGGTCTGTCCTGCTAAGATAAGCTATCCCAATTCATCTGTTTCGGCTGATAAACCTCACCGTTTCTGCTTCTACTGCTCACAAAGGAAAACGGCTCACCTCTGATTTGTGGTGAGGGCTCAACACAACTGCCCAAGGCACCCAAACTCAATTCAGACCCCAAAAGTCTCATTCTCTATTACCCTCTTCCTTCCCTCCCCAGGTACACAGAAAGGCATGTGGCATCCTCAAACTCCACCACCAGCTCTGCTGAGGCTAACGGAGAGGCTGCTCCCTGTGCTCCCCCCAGTTCCTCCACAATACCACCTCTCCATGCTCTGTGTCTCTATATATCTTCAACGCATAAAACTTGCTATTCACTCCCCCTAAAAATCCTGAAAACTAGCAGGAGACAGCTAAATCGGGAAAGACTCCTGCTACTAGTCTTTATGGCGCCATAAAGAAGAGGCAAAGCCTGAACCTTTCAAAGATGCTGCGCGTCGAGTAAGTCGATAGTCCCTTGTGATGCATGTGTACTTGAGTCTGATGGCTTAAATATGGAAAAAAGGCAGGGAGAAAAGGCTCAGAATAACCCACCTCTCCCCATAGTGCAGCCTGGTTCAAACAGCTTGAGTGGAGCTAATTAAAGGTGTCAGTCTCATGATTTGGTATGAAAATAAAACTAGCCACAAAGGCTCAGCTTCCCACAACTAACTGGCACGTGGGATTGAATAAGAGCAGTATCTCCACCACCAGCTCCACTATGCAGGTGGTTTTTTTCCTCAGAAGTGAGGAATCGAAGCACAGAATATCAATAGCAATTCTGTACACAGAATAAACAGCACAAATCCCTTTTCCCTCGTAGAAACTCTGAATGGGGAAAAGACTTCTATAATAGAGAATTGATCTCATCTTCAGAAAAAGTTTACCCAAGTACCCTCAACAAGATTAAAAGAAATTAAAAAATATAATAATAAAATAGGACAAGCTGAGGGTTTGGGAAGGAGCTCCTCTGAAGCGGGATCGATGTGCTCTCCCTGCAACAGTGAGGAGGAAGATCCCTCGCTGGGTCATAATTATAATCCTGGCAAAAGCCAGGACAGCAAAAGCAGCAACACACAGCACAGCCCTGATCCTGCTGCCATCTGGGGACTGGCTTTACTCTGCTCATGAGAGTAATTTACAGGCATCAGACAAGCCACATGTGTAAGGCTGAGCACACACATAAATGTTCTCAGAAGCAGAGCCAATTAACACACCACGAGATATCACTCAGTGATTTGGAAGATATACAAACCCCGTCTTGCTTTTTGAAGCACTGAAGCAGAAGAATTCATGGCAGTGTCTGATGCTCTGTCTTCACAGAAACATTCCTGATCAACTTACTGCTTGCTGGTCCCACAAGAGCATCTTTATGCTAAAGAGAAGTTATTACAAGTATGAGCTTAGTCCAACTACAGCAGCATCTTGGATACGAGGCGCTACCCCTGCAATGCCATACCCCCGTGGAAAGATTACGATCAGCACTGCTATTTATACATAACAGCCAGAAGCCTTGGCTGCGATAGCTTGGCCGAACATAAAGGGAGATGCTCCCTCTCTCCAAGCAGCAAATCCAAAGAGGGATTTGGGGCCTGGGAGCAGGTCAGTGGCAGTCGGGATTAGGATTCCTGACTCCCTGCCTGGTGTCCTAATATTAGCTCGCATTGTCTCCCAGACTGTCTCGTCATTCTTTCACATGAACCACAGGCCCGAATTAGCACGTCTCGCTGCATAATCTGCCAGCCCATCCTGTGTGCTAAATTAGTCGGGGACTGAGCAAACATCATGGGAACAGCGCTTGTATAGCATATGTGGGCTAAGTTATTCCTACAGCATTGTTTGCTCTATATTTTCCTAGCATCATCACAGAAGTATGATGGGCCAGATCCTGGAGCTGTCGGCTGTACAGTCGCTAGTTATTCCTACAGCATTGTTTGCTCTATATTTTCCTAGCATCATCACAGAAGTATGATGGGCCAGATCCTGGAGCTGTCGGCTGCTCCTGCTCCAGCCTGGCATTCCTCTTCAGTGCAGCGTAGAGATGAAAGCCGGCTCAGCGGCGGCTCTGTGGGGAGCCAGCTTTGGGAAGAAGTGTTAACAAATAAACTCCAGTTGGGTGACAGATGAGCAGACCAAGATGTGAGCGGCAGTGCTAGGGCTTGTACAACCGCCAGCCCATCCTTGCAGCACACACTAACCTCCTTGGTGTGGTATTTACAAGCTTCCTCCCTCGTTTTGTATTCAGCAGTACGATGGGCTGATCAGTTCTCACCTGCCACATGGGCTTCTTACCTTGTCATGCCTTCCATCTGCGAGCTCAGGTCTCCATAAGAACATACAGCACCCAGTACAACAGGGCTCTGGGCCAATGGTGTTTCGATCCAGTGCCCAGAGCAAGTTTCAGTCAGCTTTGAGTCGAGCTCCTCCTGCTACCAGGGGCTGATGGCATTCATGTCTACCAGGCTCGTTAACCTCTGTGGAGCGAGGTTTTAATCAGAAAGATTTCAGGGAATCACAACAAATCCCACCTTTTGGCGGGATTTTGGGTCACTCAGCAAATAGCCACCACCTCCTCCCCAGATAAG
Organism: Buceros rhinoceros silvestris; assembly: GCF_000710305.1. Taxonomy (NCBI): domain Eukaryota; kingdom Metazoa; phylum Chordata; class Aves; order Bucerotiformes; family Bucerotidae; genus Buceros; species Buceros rhinoceros. The sequence goes on along the minus strand of NW_010417995.1, from coordinate 49,337 downwards.
GGAGTGCTTGCAGGGCATGGAGGGTTAAACAGAGCAGCAGGTAAAATAAGGGGAGGGTGAGGGAGAGCCTGAACCTTTGCGGACCAAGTCACAGGACTGGTTTTATAAGGTGCACACAGGGTCTTGGACAGCAGCAACTGAAAGACAAGCAACTCGTTGAATATTATCCCTTTCTGGCAGCAGGAGCAGTGCAGTCAATTAGCTGTAAATTCTGAACCTCGTCTCTGGCAGGCAGGCTAAAGAGAAAGCAGCTCTACCTTCCTGCTCTGCCCAGCAGAGGTCAAGGCATCCACCGCACAGTTCTGCCGACAGCCACTTGCCAGACTCCTCATGGGCAGCCACCGCAGCAGGGATAAATCAGGATATTGCTCCTATTACACAGCACAAAGAGCTCAACGCCCAGTCCTCGGCATGAGGTCATGGAGACTCTCCACAATCCTGAGACCACTTAACAAAACACCATGCAAGAAAACCATCCATACAGCACCACATGTGGATGGACATCATATCTCCCATACATTCCTCAACACCACTGCACTGCTAGGCTCATTTCTTTTTTACTTCTCTAGAATTAATTCTTAACACTCCTGACTTACATCAAACGAGCTTTTGGTTGTAGGTCTGGATCCACGGAAATGGAATTGCATCGTACAATGACAGGCACAGTCTACTGTCCAGCAGAGGATCAAAACTGGGAGAAAGGAGCCCACCAGAGGATAACCTGCAGTGAATTATTTGTGCTTGCTCTTGGGAGCTGTTGCTCTCCGATGACTCTCTGAAGACAATATCTGAACCACTGGAGTTGTCTTTGCACTTCTAGTACGTTGGCTATAATGCTGCTCCTGGCATCTGTGTTCCTATTTTCTGTCTCCTGTGTGGGTCACAAGGGTCTATTCCAGTTGTCTTTGTCCTCCACAGTACAATGGGGATTAGACTGAAGGTGGTTCGAGAAGGCTTGCTTTGGACTGGGGCCAATTTCAGTATGTTGATAACTTATAAAAAACACATTGCTTTCCAGCCAAGCCCGTTTCAGTTCCTACATGATTCAGCAGCAGCTACAAGGAAATATGGGTGTGAAAAGTTCCTGTAGGAATTCCTGCATAATTCTACATTAAAATAAAATGCCCTGAGCCCAGCAGTAGGATGGAAATTGGAAATTAAGAATCATTCCTTCCCCTGCAGGGACACCTAAAATCTGGGAATTTTTTTGTGTAGTTTTAGGGTGGGAGGGGAAAAAGAGCAAAGGCAGAAGTCAAGGAGGGGGGAAACTCTGGGGAGGAAAAGGAAGGGGAATACAGTTCTGGGTTTGTTTTGGCCACTTTGCACAAGCTGCAACTCTGTTATCAATAAAACCATGAATATCCTATGGGCAGGTAAGGGAAAAGTTGGAGTGAGAAACCTCCAAAACCACATTTTCAGAAAGCAGCCTGGGAATGAGAAGCATGAAGAGCCAAAGACAGCTCCAAAGCCCATCTGAGCACTTTGAGTTTTGGATGTGATCCACATCTATTTTAAAAAAGGATGAGAAAAAGAAATATAAAAGGAAAAGTACCACACAACTGCCCAATGCAAATTAATTTCTGAAAGGGCATGGCAAGCCAAAGATGAAATATTCATCTCATCTCTTCTGACCTCTTCCAATTCATTATCCTAATGTGAGCTTCAGTACCACAGTTAGCTTTAGCCTGCATGCAAAGTCAGCAGAGACAGACAGCACTTGCACAAGGCTCTTCTGAACAGATTTCAAACGAAGGTGAATTAAGGGGGATAAGAGCTATAAAACTACTGCAACACCATTAACTTCAAGTGTAGTTACTGGACAAATTCCTCTTTACTCAGATACACTTCCCAGGAGAGAGCACATCCCCCACATCCCCTTTTACCATTGGACTCTAACACCCACTTGCACTGTGGTGCCCAGGAGCACTTTGCAAGGTCAGGTGGCCATTTCTGAGCAACTTAACCCAATGCTGGACTCACACCCCATCATGCAGAGCAGCCTCTTTCCCCAAAGTGACATTTCCCAGTCTGCTCCTGGCAGAGACCTCACTCTCACCTGTGTGCAGCTTGGCAGCCACCCCACCGTTCAGAGGTGTTCAGCATCCTGCAGCACACAACCCTTGCATGAACCTTACTCTGCCTTCCTCCCTCCCTGCCATGTGCCTGCCTTCACCACTGCTGGGTCTCTACGCAGCAGCAATTTCATCCTTCCTTTCATAAAGAAAATCCATTTCTGTTTTACTGTGCAGCGCACACCTGATCCTCTGTCCTTACATCCATGGGAATTCCACCATGGGTTCCCTGGCAGGCAAGGCAGGCTGTTGTACTCAGAGTATTGAAATTCCCTGTATTAAGTCTTGCAGGTTTTAATTGCTGCTCAGCACTGACATTTCAAAGGGATGCTTCTTTGCTCTTTCTCTTGTGTAGAGCCCATTTGTGTTCTTTGCTCGCTGCTGACTCTTCCCTGGAGCCCTTGCTAATGAATGCAGCATGCTGATGACCTCTCCATTATAAATAGTTTAATATTTTTAAATAAATATGGGATGGTGCCATGATTGTGTGGGTATTTCATCTTGCCTGCAGCACAAGGAGCTGGAGCTGACAAAGGCAACCATGGCTTTGTCATTCTGTTGCTTGTCACAGTGAGCCCGGGAAGGGGCCAGGACCCTGTACTGCAACATGCAGCAGCAGATGTGTTATTCTAAGTATATCACAAGAAGCTGCTCCCTACCCTTGTGCAGCAGATGGATGCAATAAAGAGAGAACTTTTGGGTTATTTGGTTGCTTAAAATCTACAGGGCTGCAAAACCATTAGCTGAGCCTCAGAGTGAATCAGAGGAAGGTACATGGCGGTGGGGAGTATTCCGTTATGATTTTTCCACTGCATTGCAACTGAATTAACACATTAGCCTGACATTTAGCTGATATAATTTATTCCTAATTTGGGAGCAAAATTTATCCTGAGCAATAATATTAACAATCAAAACCCAAACCAAACCAATAGTGACAAAGGAAAAGAGAAAGAGCTTGAGTTCAGGTCAGATTTTTCAACATGTTAATTAAGTTTTCAGCCCATCAACTTCTGTTGTCCTAATTTTCCTTCCTTCCTCCTGGGTCTATCCAGATTTCTGTTACATGCAGACTATATAAGCCAGATCCAAATTCACTTGTCCCTCACAACCAGCTTCTCAGGCATTAAAAACCTCCCAGAAAGTTCACCCAACTGGTACCCGAGAATTGCCTTCACACAGGCAACTCCCAGGTGGCATAAAGCCAGGATTGATGCTCCACATCTTCCATTCCCAGCCTATGACTGTACGGAGGCATGGGGTGTGAACAGGGACCACTGCCAATGTGGTAATTTACAGCAGTGCAATCCGTCCCCATGGATAAGGAGGAGCAGCAATAGCTGATACCAGCTGTTCCCCAAATGTTTCCACTGACAAGTCTGCTTCTGGGCTTAAAAAAAACCAGCTTCCAGACTTAAGAAACCTGCTTTTGTGGTTGCAAGCTTCCTCCTGCAGCAAGCATCCATCAGGCTCATTGTGCTGCAGCCTCCTTGCTAGGCACCTCTCCCTTACATCCACTTTCCTCAAGAGAGCACAGACAGCCAGCCCTGAGCATATAGTTCCCCACCTTTTGCAAGCCCCCCAACTCAGATGAGCACCTTTCCCCCCACCCCAAGCAGTCACCTGAGATCTAAAGCACCAAGGCTAAGCTCCATCACCCTTTCTTTCTCAGAGCCTGGCTCACTGGAGAACTGCTCAGCCCATGCGTGCTGTGGTCCTTTCCCACAGAACAGTAGCAATTAAACAGCCTCTCACAAATGGATGAGGAGTGAAGGTCACAGCTATTTTTAAGTGACTTTGCTCCAAGATTCATGAGGAGGCAGTCTGAAGCTATACACAGCCTCTTGGCTGCTATTTCTGATTTCTTTCCGCCCTGTGCAGCTTCCTTCAGTGGTCATGTCCCACCACAGTGGTGGTTGCCCCTTCACACACACCAAGCCTCACCACCACACCTGCCTTGACCCCTGAAATGGGGTGTGCTGTGTGTTAAAACACTGTTTCCATGTCTTGGGCTACAGCTGCTGACATTAGGAATGGCAGAGTAAATGGGTGCCCTCAGGAGGAGCAAAAGATGGCCAACAGCTCTCCTGCCCCTGGACTTATAGTAAAGAGAGGGAAAAACAGGTAGTGAAAGAGAACCTAAAAAAAAAAAATCAGCTTTGCAGGGAGCAATGTGACTCCTGCCTCAGCCCAAGAGCTTGGAGCATGAACTGAACTCAGGAGTAAAGCACAGGGGTATAATTACCTAATTGCCTCTAAATAATTTCATTTATCAAGTGTTTTGCATGGTGCCATGGCCTCTGGAGGAGATGGTCCCTGTCCTGGCCAGCTGTCCCCATACCACCCTGCCTGTCAGACCAGCTCCTGTGAGCTGGGACAGTGACAGTCCTTTGTGGGGGTGGGGGTGGGAAGGAGGCACACTGCCTGCCTTCCCTTCACCCTCTCCTCCACTCCCAAAGAGCCAGACACAAGCATTAGTTCTGGTTCATGAACTGCCTGAATGAAAAAAAAATTCTATATCTAAAAATCAGAAGTGCCCTGGAGATTTAAACTTCCCCTGTGAGAAGGGTGGGCTAAGTGCCACTATTAACCACTGGAAAGCCGACCTGAGAACATTGATTAAGAAAGCAGGGAGGTGGGAAATAAACCATTTCCCTCCATAGTTCCTGAACTATAAGCCCAGGAAGTTTTAATATTAAAAGTGACTTGAGACAAAGCATAGGTTTATCTGCTCATTAAAATATCCCCTGAGTATAATTTCCTTGCCCTTCATCCTGAACCTTAAGGTTTTCACAGGTAAGTAGGTAATTAACACAAATCTCTCTGCATTATCCGGCTCTTTCAGTGTTGCAGCTTTGGCTGTACTGGAGCTGGATGCAGTTGGATGCTGATCTCCCCCAGATCCATTTGGTAACAGGTCCAAATACCTTGCGGTGTCTCTGGATCACAGACTGCAGAGCACTGCAAAGCTGCATCCTTGCTCAACTACATTCAAGGCAAAGGTTTTCTCACTGAAATACA
>NW_010417995.1:29512-44061 GCF_000710305.1 Buceros rhinoceros silvestris | reverse complement strand
AGAGAAGGCCAAATCCCTGGGGACATCACTTCCCAGGGAGACGCTGCTGCAGATCTGCCCCAGTCCTGTTCTTTTCTCCAAGCAGCCAAGCACCATCGACCGCTCTGAGTCATCGCAGATAGCAGTGCTGTGCTGCAGAAAACCTTCCTGGCAAGCTCGGGCTGGTGGTAATGAGAGGATGCCCAGCTCTGCTGGCTTGAAGCAATCCTCCTCCACTCTGCAGTACACGTCAGGGATGGGTTTTGTCAAGCCAGCTGCGTGGTGGGGAGGAATGGTGTTGTTAAGCAGGTTTGGATCCATAGGGAAAACAAGTTCCCCTGCTGCTGGGCTCCCAAGGGAAGCATCTTTGCTTCTGCAATGCAGGGATCAGACTGGTACTTCTCAAACAGTGGGAATCTCAATCCTGGAAACAAGTACCTCCAGGTAGCCTCAAATGAGGAGACATCAGTCCATTACATCAACATAAATCCCATTAATGGCACCTTACACTCAGAGGTGCAGACCAAGGCATGTTTTATTTAAAAAGTAAAGGCTTCCAGCAAGTTATTTCCAATGTAAAGGAGAAGGAATGAGGTTGTTTGCCCGGATTTATACACCTCACCAAGGCCAAGCAAGGCTTAACACCCAGATCCCCTGCCTCCCAGCCCTGCTTGGCTGACTGGCAGCCTCCATTCCCTTCACATTTGAAGTAGGAATACATTAAGTCCAGGGTTTTCTGCACTGATCCCAACAAATGCAGTCATATGTGCAATCACAAGTAGGTGAGGCTGGAAGCAGCTTTCCTCTTCATGGACGAAGTGAATTTCCCACTAATGCCCTGCAGCTTTCTGATCCTCAGTCTTGGAAACTAGCACACCAGGAGCAGGAGAAATCCTCCTTCTAAGGCAAGTCCAAAGTCACAGCTTCAGAGGAACCAAACCATTTCCTCCAAAACCCAAGGAAGAGACTAGTATCACCTCACAAAACCAGCCTTCACTTCTGCCACCCGGTCCATGGCACAGATCCAACAGCAGGACCGTCTGTGTCAAGGGACAGCCCCATAGGACAGCAAGGGCTGTGGCACCAGTGGCCATGCACCACTGCTGCCTGGCCCAGCAGCGAGGGACCCCAGCTCACCTCTCCTGCCCCAGAGACTGCTCAGATGCAGGGTCCCTCTTCTCCCTTCCAGACAGAGCTAGGTGGCTTGTTCAGGGGACTTTATGACTTTTGCTCCAGCCTACCTTGAGTGGAGATAAGTGCGTGGTCCCCAAGGGAACTTATATCACACCAAGCTCTGTGTGAGCAATCGCTGAGTACCTACCAGCAGCTTTCCTACATGCCACTGCCAGTAACTAACACATTTCCCTCTGAAGCTGAGGATGAAAAATAAGATATAAAACCAAATTATACTCTGTTTATGTACATAATTCCCTGCGCATCTGGATAAGAGCATGCCCATGGCCTGCATTATGCTGCATCTGATTCTCATTAGGTGCTTGTGATTCCTTCTTGATAGGATTTTATTGCTGTCTGTGACGCACAGAGTTATAGTCAGGCTGTTTACTCCCTGCCACTGCCCTGGTGTGGCCAGTGACAGCGCAGCCCACCACAACCCGCTCTGAGCCTTTCCATAACACAGCTTCTTGGATAACAGCCCTGTTGGTTAAGAGCTAGAAATAAAGCCAGAGCTCTCCAAAGTGAGTTTTGAAATTGGCTGCTAGGGTTTTATTTACAGTAGCCGAGACCAGAGCACGGCAACAAAATAAAGGCTGAGCCTGCACGTGGCACAAGGCAGCGCAAGGGCAGAGCAACCCTCCTTGGCACCCGCCAAGGCACTGGACCCAGGCGGTGCCTGGAGATTTTCTTTTAGAGTTAAACTTTGTATGGCTGTGAATATATTGCTTGACTCTGGGGGCAACTTTCTAAGAGAAGATGTTTTGCAAATATACTTTTTCTTTCTGAGCATTACATCAGTCCCCACTCTGCTGCGCATCGTGGCCTCATCTGTGTATGAGAGCAGATCACAGCATGTTGCTGGGTGAGCAGGTAAGGAGGCACAAAGGGAATTTGGCTGATTGTGCATTAAGCCTCATCTTAAGCAGGTTTAGTCTTTTGTTCTTCAGGATCTTAATTTGACCAAAGAAATAAGCGTTCTGGCATTTGCACAGAGGCAGACCAAATTCTTTCCTATATTTGTTGTCATCTTCAGTTGAGAGGAACATTATCAGATATAGCCCTTGATGCATATCAGAAGCATCTCTCTAGATGGTACTCCTGCTTATAAAATGCAGATTTACCTTGCAGTAAATAACCCTGCAGTAATCAGCCAGAGTAAGATTTAATATACTTACAGATTTGTTCTACCCTAAAAGGAACTGGAAAGCTACAGGTTTACCCTAAATCTGAACTTATTTATTAAGCCTTCAGAGAGTGACAGAATTACCCTCAAACAGAATGAAACCCTCAGCCTTCCACTGTTAATACAGCAATAAAATATATGGGTTTAAGTGGGAGAAAAAAACCCAAACAATACAGCAGGTTTTGATGCACAACTGAGATGTCTTAGCAGCCCCGATTTTCCGGTAACCTCTAAGCAACCAGCTCTTGTGAACAAAACAGCAGGCAAAAAAATAAGTAGCTTCTTACCACCTTTATGGCTTCTGGGAGTGGAAAGGCTCTGCAGGACCACAGCAGGACCTACCAAACTCCACAGACTCTCCACGGATACAGCAATTTCTGGGAACATCACCTGGACTGCCAACTTATTGCACAGGAGTCTAAAGTCTCACTTACAGGAGACCTCCTGCCTTCTTAGCACCAGCCCTGGGCCAAGAGATGAGGCTGGGGGACCCTGGGCTGCTTTTATATCCCTTATCCACAACCAGCCCAGCACCCAGTGGCCAGCATTAGCTCCATTAAATTTATAAAGCAATTAGAACTGGCTGAGTAATGCCAAAAAATCTCAGTGAAAGTCGTCTCAGCTTTTTAAACAAATTCATTCCAGCTGGGTTCATGCTTCCAGTGCATCGGCTTCCCACATGGATCCCAGCATGGGAGGTCACAGGCAAAAAATGTTTTTGGGAAGGGTGAATTTTAAGTGAGAATTAGAAGCTGTATGCAAATCCTGAGCTTAAGCGAGAGTCTGGGCAAATAGGAAACACTCACAGGCCACGTGAGTTAAATGGGGAATTAAATCAGCACAAGCACTGGGTCTATGAATGAGCTACGGGTCAGGGATTGTGCAAAAACCAGCATCCACGAAACTGATTAATGGAAGGGAGTTGTGATGTGTCTACAAATAATTCGATCGAGCAATTAGAGCTGGGCAAGGAAATGTTTTTGCATGTGGAAGATTTTGAACTATTTCTTCGTTTTGAGACAAAAGAAAAACAAATTGAAAAAAGAAAATTCACACACGGGCCATCCCGAATCTGCTCAGATTAGTTTGAAACGTGTCACTTCCTCTCTGGCCTTATTATAATTCTGTTTTATTACTATAGTTTTACCTTTGAATATAAGGAACATGGTTCAGACTGAATATCTGGAAAGCAATTTCATTTTAAACATTGAAAACATTTCAAAGCATTAGAAGAGCTATGTCACAATGTGTCTTTTCAAGGTGAAGAAGGTATTTTCAACAAGCCAGCAGTATTTTTTGGGGAAAAAAAATCTTACCGTTAAAAATCTGTGACCCTCTCAGTCCTTTATCCACTGCATATTACTGAGCTCTAAAGGCCTTGGGGGAGGTCAAGATTTCTTAGTTACTTTAAATGAGACAACTCATCAAACAGCATTTATTAATTTTTCAGGCATTGGAAACAGAATATGACCAAGTGCAGTGGGACAGGAGGATCTCAGGCCACATCTCCCGAATCTCCTCAATCCACTGCTTTTCTTCTTTTAATGATCTTAGTTATCTTAAATGAGATATCAGTCAAAACCCAAGCATTCTTCCAAAGGCGAGACTGGGGAGATAAGATTTCAGCTGACTCACAAAATCACAATGGGGTGGCTCAGTTTCCTGTGACAAAAGACTGTAACACAAGCAGGGCACAAAGGCAATAAAGTTCCCCACCCTCTGAAGACTAAAAATGAGCTTATGTGCAGCTGGCCTTGGAGGAAACACCATGTATGGACCGGGTCTGACCCCAAAACTCCCTTTAAAGTCCCCTAAGGGAGGGCCTTAAAGGGTCACTTTTGTGTGTAACTATACAGTTGGCATTGATTAAAGTTTATTAAAATCAGTGATAAATTCGGTGTACAAAGGCAAGAAGACCAAATTGGTCAATTTTGAGAATTTTGAAAGTGTCTCTGCCATGTCTGAATGGCATTTAATCCAATCTTCCATTGAAAATGTTGGGTTTGGATGATTGAGTCTGAAAAAATGAAGTAATAAACTTTATCTGAATGATGATGGTGTGCAGCAGTGCAGTTCACAGCGACAGCCTCTTCGAAGCCACTGGCTCAGGAGCAGGATGCAAGACACCCAGTCAAATACCACCTATTAATTACCTGAGTGTTGGGAGAAAAAATGACCATCGCAAGAGGGACATGAGGGCTGCAGTCCGGGTCTCCCACATCTCCTCAGTCCAGCACTTCTAATCTTTTTGAGCAAATATTATTTGTTTCCTGACTGTGTTTATGATTGCCACATATTCGCCCTGACCTAAGTGCCTTCATATAGGTGATTAGCAGTTTTTGAATACTTCTTTGATCCAGGTGAATGAGAAAAAGCTTCAACCAACATCACCAAAGCCTGAGAAAGGCTTACTCATCCTTCACTTCGGATGCTAAAATTAGTCTAACATAAAAGGCTGCTGGAGCAAAAAACCTCAACTTTTAAATAAATGATTGCTCTTAAAAGGCCTTCCACCCTATGATCTCCAATCAATTTAATTAGAAACTGTAAACTTAATTAGACCTCAGAGCAACCCTGCCACTGAGGCAAATCTCTGACTAATGTAGAATTGTCTATCAGGGGCCAAATTCCATCTGGGCCAGGCTGGAAAAGGCTGCAGAAAGACAGGCTGAAAAAAGGCTGAAGCGGAAGCTCTCCTCATAAAACACTGGATAGACACAACCTCCACCACAGACCGAAGTGTTTTGGAAAGTGTTCCTTGGAGGAGGAACCCCAAAATCGCACCTTGACCATTCCGTGTTACTGCCAGGAGTCCTGGGTTGCTTGTGGCAGGACGAGGTGGAGCCTGGGGTGCGCCTAGAAGGAGAGCAACAAGCAAACCAAGGTGTCCTCAAGCCCAAGGGCTTCTTCAGGTCCCCTGCAGAGAAGAGGTGCTTTATAGAGCAGCTTCATGTACAGGCTGCACGTTCACCCCCGAGGTTGGTCCCAGCAGCCCAGTGAAGCATCACCTGGGCAAAGGATACGGCATTGCAGGCAGCATTGGAATAGCCACATGTCCCAACAGTTGGCAGACTGTGGGAAGGGTGACTTTCTTTTGCTCTATGCCCAGGGATAAAGCACTGGCTATTTAATGACAGAGAACTGTTTGATTCCTGTCTGGCAATAGCTAAACTGGCAGAAGCACCACCTGGCTTTTTGCAGCAAAGAAACAAGGTCAAGGACTTAGCTCATCCCATCTGTGATATTTTCACACTGCAACTTATATTACAGTGGGACCAAGGGGCCTTGTCAGAAATCAAGACCCCATTGTCCAGGAAAAACTGAGGCAGCAGGTATCTCGAAGCTGTTGTTCTCAAGCTCCTCAGAGTACTCTTCAGGGAGGGCCACTCAGTCGGTGGGATGTCTGGTGGGACAATGGACCTCAGAGGGACTTGGCACTGCAACTGCAAACTCCTCATGGCTCTGCTGAGGAACCATCAGTGTGGCTGGAGCTCACCAGACAAGGCCTGGGGGAGAAGGAGGATGGAGATGCACTACTGGTCCAGCCCACAGGGTAGGAAACAAAATCCAGCTCTGCCATGGCTCACTGTGCTGGTATTTTACAGGAATTCACCCCCTTATCCCTAGGAACTTTGGTCCGTCACTGACAGTATCATAAAGCTTTTTGGATGCTATAAGCATCCTCCTGCATGAATTATGTCCTCGGTAAAAAAACCAATTCCCACTCCCAGTTACATCAATATGAATCTTCAAACGATGATTCCGGTTTTGCATCAGTGCCTTTGACAGACACGGGCCCTCAGGTCCGGTTTGGCTGCAGCTCACACATTTTCAGTGGAGCTGCACTGGGAACACAGACTTCCTCCCATCCTTCCCTCTCTTCAAACCTCAGGTGGTTTGGGGAATGTTGGTGCAGAAGAGTGATGATGCTGAAGAGGAGGAGTGGGGAGGGGAGGTGTGGGGCTGGGATCCCCGTGAGGAAGGGACAGGGTCAAAGAGGGAACAGAGCACATTTTCTGCTGGAACATCGTTCCCCTTCTCCGTAACTCTGTTAGTTCCTTCACTTCCTTCACTCTCCTGCTTTGGTCACTCTCCTCTCCTACCCTAAGAAGGCTTTTCCCATAATGGGGACCAAGATATTTTCCCTGGATATAGAATTTAGGCTTCCTAATGGAAAGTGAATTGCATCATGAATTAAAAAAAAAAAAAAAAGTTGGCTAGGTAAAGACAAAGATGTTAACTACAAGCAGAGTGAAGGAAGATTTTGGCTTATGTTTTTCCCAGGCTGGTTTATGAATCCTGGTCACTCCAAGGTGGATCGTGACATGGATGTGTGTTAGCGATGAGATACTCGATGTAAGCAGCCTACTAATGCCGAAGTCCCTCTGAAATGAAAAAGAGTTTTTCCTGGGCAACAAGGGAGTTCAACTGGCCCAGAAAGTCAGAATATGGAGAGTTAAAAATAAAAAAGGAAAAGAAAAAATAAAAGAAAAAACCCCTCTGGATTTAGTGTGTAGTCGTTAACCAGGTATCCCACAGGTAGAACATGATTTATTGAAAACTAAAGAGACTGTCCTGGTTTTGCTAGAATGGGGGTTTTTTGTTCCACTAAGGGCACTTGATATGAAACAGATGCACAGTCGATAAATCAGGAAGGTCCTGCAGGAAGGATAGGCTGCATTTTCTGTATAAATTATCATGCTCTTTGTAGGTAAATGCTATAGATGAAAACAGGGGTATTGCTTTTTAAAAACCATTGATTATCATTGCTGGAGAAAAGAAATCCTTTGGCCTGTAGGATGTAGCGGTGGAGAGAACAGTCAAGGCAAAACTCCCTACAGAAATTGCTTCCAGAGTAAGAATTTGATTAGAAGATGAGACAATGGGAATACTTGAAATTTTTGATCGGCAGGACATTCTGCTTTCTCGAGTTTCCCTTGGATTTCTTCAAATGGCTGCCCCAAAAAAGCAAACACATTCAAATACTTCTTCGAGCTCACAGGGGCAGCAAATCCGTTTGCAACCCCCTTTTTTTGTTGGCAAGGACATTAATCAGCGTTCAGGCAGCCTGCAACGCACAGCTTTCCTCCAGCGATGCTGTGAGGAGACGCAGCAGAGAACGCAGCAGGACGCAGCAGTCGAAGGAGCAATCGCCTTTGTTCAAGAGCTGCTCAAGTATGTGTACAACAAGCCGTAACGTGGGTGGCTTTTAGTCAGAATTTAGAATGCAACAGGATATTATGGTTTTTCAATAAAACTGGTGAGGAGTAATGCCACGGGAGAGGATTTCCTGGAGTTTGGTGCTTATGAATGATAAACGCCAAAGACACAAAGCAGACGTTCCCCAACTGCCACTGCTATTGGCTGTATTTTTAAACGCGGTGGTTCCCTGTCTCGCTCTCCACGACATTAAACAGCCTGCTGAAAATGGGTGTTGTTTTATCGAGAATGTCAACCACCTAAGCCAAGGCTTAGGCAAAGGCACCATTCTCCTGCGTGGAGGCACTGAGGAACTCTCTGAATGGAGCAGAGCCGAGAGCGCATCCCCCCCTCGCTCCGACCCCGCTCTTTCCTTTCTGTTCTTCGTTTAAACTGCATAAGCTGCAGATGAAAAATATATAAATGGTAATTCTATATATAGTCCCGGGATAAAACTGCAGTTCATTTATGTCAGCTGACAAATCTAAAATGGGTAACGTAAGTGCATTACAAAATGATTAAACCTTAAATTCTGCCCCCCACCCGCCCCCAGCTACGAGGCCGCATTAACATTATATTACCCACTGAATAATGCAATCTGCTGCAGTTTTCTGCCTATTCAAAAATATAGCCAAAATAGCCCTTTTCCTTCTATTTGCAGACTCTGTCTCAAAAGCCATCTTCCTTGAGGAAGATACAGCTTCCGCTCACTTGCATTTGCTCAGAGCCAATAAAATACAAATCCGACGGAGTTAAAGTTGCTTGGAAGAATATTCTTGGGTTTAAGCCATACAAATGGCACGTACACCGAGCTTAGGGCCCCGCTCGTGGGATTTCAGGGGTATCAGACTACATATCCCTGAGGTTGAGACTGACATCAACACCGGGTACTTGTGAGAGATGTAATGGATTCAGTCTGACCAAAACTTTAATTAAATTTTTCATTATGATACAGACTTTTCTATCTCTGGATCTCCTTGCACTTAGAAAGAGTATTTCAGAACGTTACATGAGGGGTGGTTGAATATTCCCATCGACTTGTCTTGTTAAGGAAACCATTCCCTGCAGGGGGCAGGTTGCAGACAGACGAGGTGGGTGGAAATGGGGTGTCTCGAGTAGCCACTGTGTCCAGCCACCCACCCTTTCCAAGCTGCAGGTTGCAGAGGTGATACAGCCACATTGCCTTCATGATTTACCACCATAATGTGCTTTCAGGACTCGTTGAGAGTAGCTCCTTCCTCGCTGCTTCTCATTGTGGCATGACATGAATGGCAAGATGAGAAAAAAACCAATGTGATGAAGAAAAAGGAGCCTGGCAGAGAAATTTAGGGTTATCAGGGTTTTTTTTCTTATAGAATAAACAACTTTCTCTGTTCAGGGGACAGCAAACTGGTATTTAGAAAGCAGATTTTGAGAGCCCAGGAAAGGGAAACAGTCCCTTTCAACCTGCCATTGCACACGTGAAGGGCTGCTTCATCCCTTCGCATGCAGGTCAAATTCTGCTTTATGGCATCGACACCACTTAATACACCATGATCCCCTTCAGCTCAAGAGGCCAGTTGATGAGAGCCACATTAAAAATGCCATGACTTCCATTCTTGAACCTTGAGGACCCTCAAGATTCAGCCAGGACCTGCCCAGGGCATATGTTCCATCCAGCCTCCCGGAGAAGGCACCTGAGCAGTGACTGCAAGGGGAATCCCCCTAAAATAGCGTGTGCTCAGATGCTAGAACTCATATCTATTTTTCCAGAAAGCTCAAAGCCATGACTGTAATGAAAGCCAGCTATCAAGCTTTCTTTTTAAGCAGCCTTAGTTCAGAAGGAAAAGAAACAGCATCATCACATTACACATGGAGTCTATTTTCTCCAGGGAGAAAAAAACCCCACTTTTCTTTTAAGAAGTACCGTTCTGTCAATATTTCTCCTGTTCACAAAGAGGAGCTGTCAGACAATTCAAGCTAAAATTGGCATCATACTAAAACCTCAGTATCAGGCCTTGAATGAAACTGAGCTGGAAGCACTCACAGTATTACACTTTCACCCCAAGTTTTCCAGCTGCTGGTTTGATCTGCGTGGCATCGATCCCCACTCCTCCGAGAGGCTTGATGGCTTTTTCTGCAGCAGCAGCACGCATAGAAATGAAGAGCAAATGAGGAGCAGGGAGGTTGCTGGGCTCCCCGAATCCCCCTCCCCAGGCAGTTGCCCCCAGACAGTGCCTGCGGGGGAGCTGGCACATGTCTCAGCATGGGCTGGGACTCAGACTCTCTGCAAAGCACCTCCGCCCATACAGAGGGAATGGAGGTGTCCAAATTACCAAAATGAAGCAGCTGCTCTGGGAGAAAGGGTTTCATGAGGGGCATTTTCCTTCTGTTTGGAGTTACCTGACTTTGTGGAGGAATTAAGGTTTTTTCTATACTGGATCTTAATTAAAAAGCTCATTGAAAACTGTATATTTGTGCTGCCTTTATGGGATGCTGTCAGCAGCAAACTACATTCAAGAGACAGTGCATACCCCAAACTCCTGACAAATTGCTGCTGGTGGCCGGGGTTTGGTTTCTGTGGAGCTGCACACACTACACAGCATTCTCCCACGTGGATGCTGATTCCAATGTTATTCTTCCTCTGTGATCAAACTGGGAGTAAAACGTAACCCACCTGTGCTCCTGGCATGGCCAGACTTCTCCAGGATGTTCCTCTTCCCTCTGCTGCCTCCATCTCTCCGAGCATCACCATTTCCCTTCCATGCTGCCACTGCTTCTGTGGGTCCCCTCTCTCCTGTCCCGCTGTGGTCCCTGGTGGGCGATGGTGCCTGGGGATACACAACCACACAGAATGTACCATCAGCATACTGCAGCCCCCTCCGGCACATGTGTTTCTTTCAATGTCTGCTCTGCCTTGGGCTGGCAAAACTCAGCCGCTGTATATTGGCAGAGTCAATTAAGCAGTGATCCCCCTCCGCAAACCCCTCATTAGCCACCATTTGCGACAGGCAACTTGTTTGCTAGCACCTTGGGGTGTTATTGCTGTCATTAACACCATTCACTGGTATATAAAAGCAACTGTTTATTTATCGAATACAAGTAACAGCCTTAGAATTAAAAAAAATCCTGGGGTTTTCTCTAATCCCAGCCAGGCTGAGTGCAGACCGGGGCTGGGCTGTGAATGCATCGTCACATATTGATGCTATTCCTTTTCCATGTGGTTTGAGGGTTTCTTGTTGCTGCTTTTTTGTACTTGCAAATGGAGAGGAAGTCATACAGCCTTTAAAGAGCTTTAAGAGAGCTTTTAAAGACAGATGGAGCAGGATTTAATAGCCCCATTCAAATAATTCCCCCATCAAAATCCTGTTTTCTGCCTCGGATATAGTCAATGTCCAGTCCCTCAGATCCAGGTGAATATCCTGTGGGGTCAAGGACAGTTGTGTAACAGTGAGTGTGGTGGAAAAGGGAGAAAATTCCTCTCAGCCCTGTGCCAACACTGACTGGTTATACCCAGAGCATCACGTTTGAGTACACTCTGTTTTGGGACTGGCTGCAGTTCTAGACATGTGCAAAGACACGCCACCAGGCTCTTTCTACCTATGACTTTTAGAAAAGATTTACAGTGAATCTATCAGGACAAAATAAGCAGTGATAGTTCTGTCAGTTCTTTAATCCAGCTACAGTAACTGGCTCAAGAAAAAAACCCTTTAAACACCTCGCTGCCTCGCTGCAGGCAGCCGGCGTGATGCACAGCTCCAATGGGGAGAGCGGGACAGACAGCCCGGGCACAGCAACTGCTGCAGTGCTGATGTTAAGGCAGTTTAAAGTGGATAAACATTTAAAAATAAGTGTGTGGATGGGTGAGAAAGCGTAAATCACCAGGATTCAAAGCATGTTCAAAGCACAGGATTTGCAGGCATCTTCTCCTGTCTGAGGGATTGCATTCGAGTGTGTGATAAGCCACCTGATAGAGCTCACAATAGCTGAGATCGTCTGCTTCACTGCTGCAGGAAAGGAGATTGGGAGAAACGAGTCAGATTAAATTTTCCTTCTCCTTCCCTCAAAGATGAATATATATATGAAAAGGCAATTTGCTGAGTTATTACCAACAGCCCTGTGCTCTGTCCCCTCTGTGTGCTGTGACTGCATGAACATGCTCTCCAGGCGCACACCGTTACAGATTCCACCCCCCAGGCTGCCGTTGCTCTCACTACCCAGAGCAGTTCTGCGCTGCCGAGCCTTGGCCCGGGGGGATGCACCATGCAGCGTGGAAACACCTGAGAGCATCTTCTGGCTCGTACATTCGAGCCTGCACCGTGATTTAACGCAGCGGTACTATACTGACCGGAAAATTGATATGCTGGCACGTGTGCCCAGCTAGGAGTCTCTTAGTGGAGGAGACTTCTTGCCTTTAGCCTGGTAATGATGTTAAATATAATCTGACACACAGCTGCGGAAAAGGTCTTTGAGAAAGCTCAGATGCACAAGTGCTGGGAAAAAAAGAATAAATACCTTCAATATGGTACTGACTGCCTGGTGATTTTTATATGTGAGGGCAGTAGTGTATGTGCTGTACCACATTCTAAGAAATCACATCTCCCCTGAGCTCTCGTTCAGCGTAAGGAGTCTGTTAGCTCTCCTGCTGCCTTTTATTGTATTTGTATTGACTATAATAAGACTACCTTGTGGGCAACTTCACTGCGCTGAACTTTGAGAGAGGTTCTCTGAGGATAAGAAGAATGGCTGGTAATAGATACAGGACTTGCTCCAACCCAGACAACCACTGAAACAGCACCGTAAAGCTAATCAATTTAGTGGAAAGCAGAAATCCATCACTGTGAGTGCTGCGCAGACAGCCCAGCGTGGATTAAGGGCTCAATTCCCCACTGACGCGCATCGAAGGGTTGGTAGTGCGCTGTACCTCGCTGCCTTTGAACTTCCCTTCCACACAAATAGCTACACAAGGGGTCTGGTGGCAGAGTAACCATCCCGTATTGACGGAGGATTTTGGCTTCGGGGCTGCAATCTGTTTTCTTCCCCTGCAAAGGGAGGCATGCAGCCTCGGTGTCTGAAGGGAGGAGAGGCAAAGAAAAAGAAGTTGGAAAAGTGTTGGGCTGTGTTTAACTGCTCCGATGCACATTAGTAGGCACGAAGCGACAGAGGCTATGTGCACCCCAGACCATGCCTGTGGCAGCGGCAAAGGTACACGCTGCCTCTTTATCTGCAGGGTTGTGCGGCTTAGCAAAATATATTACCTGTAATAATGTGTCTCGTATATACAACTGCCTTTCTGGATGTATTTTGAAATGTTTAATGATGTGTGGCTGAAATGTAATGATATCTTCCTAATGGAACACAATGGAAGGAGAGCTCACGCACATTAAGACATCTTATCTGTATTGGCAATTAATAAACTAGGAATTAAAACAAAGTATAAAACCTAAGGGTTTTAGCTAAAGCCACGGGATATGAGCCTGCAATTGCAATCCAGTCTCACAACGCTTCGCTGTAGTGAAATCCAGATGCCAGGGGAACTCCACCTATTAGCTATTCGTTTCTTATAGGCTGTGTGCTTCTCAGCGTTCGATGTGTCCCTCAGCTGTCTCGAAGTCCATATATTCATATAATTGTACTGCTATAGATTTTTCTCTCAAGTCTGCAGACCTGTTTTAAATTAAAATAGTCAAGGGCCAATTGCTTGGGTTACCAACGTCACGGTGAAGACTGGTCTGGGCACACGACAAACATTTGTTCCAAGACTCCAAGCTCAGTGGTTCACCTTCATTGTGACTCAGATCTTCATGGAGCATCTAAAACAAGTTCACTAATGCTTATCATCAAATAATGAGCTAAACCACTATCACCAATGCTTTCCATAAAGAAATCCATTGCTTTAGGTGACAAGTGACGAAAGACTGTACATTGTCCAGAGATTATGCAAGCTGGATTAAAAAGTCTAAAGCTGACTTGGTTGGCTATGACAAATTTACTTCGAGAAAAAAAAAATCAGTAGAAAATCTGGATTGGATTGAATTAGATTATCCAACATGCCAGACACAAAGAATATTTCAAATGCTGCTCTCTGATCTTGCAAAAACACTTTGGTGGATTCTCCTCATTGTAGAGAAAAAAATCATTCCAGACGCCAAGTGTAATTTAGTCTCATCAGTTTGTTTTTAAATACAAAGATCTTCTGCTGATAACCCTCGGCATACTGCTCTTACATGATCGCACTAAGTGAAAAGAGAGACTTCCAGCTTCCAGCAAAGTTAAACCTCTTCCACTGCTCTTAAATACAACGATAAATTGCTTTTCAGTAAGAAGTTCACAGCGAGCCTTCACTAGACAGAAATGTTATTTGCATTTTTCCATGAAGAACTTTAAATTAAAATCATTAACCACCTCACGTAATTTAAGACATGAAGAAACCAATATATGGTTAAAAGTAGGTCACAGGAAAGTGACTGTAAAATTGAAATATAAACGAGTGATTTCACAAGACTATCTTCATCTCACCACGCTTTGTGGTATGTATTTTACCCTCCCTAAAGTTTTAATAACAGTACTACACTCTCAGCACTTAGTAAATATTAAAATAATAATACAGGCCATAATTACTTTCCAGACATTACTAACGTGTTCCGATCTGCATAGAACTTGACTCTCAAATTACACCAAAACTTTAAAGAGGAGGAAAATGGTTTCCTGTTCCTACAGCATTTACAGGAGGAGCCAGGTTAGCAAAAATGTTTCATACTGATGTGGGTCCTTGTCCTCACCCCAGGAGGCAGATCGAGACATGAACTGAGTGGCTGGCGCACACTTCAGCGGGTTTCTGCCTCCCAGGGCTGGAGAGCATCCCACCCCAGCGATGACAAGCGGCTGCACGTATGCAGCTATAGGGGGGTTGTTCGCTTAGGCAAAACAAATGCATGTTATAGTATGAGAATGGCCCATCATCTTAGCACAGGGACCTCTGGAGAGAAGCTCAAGGCTGTGTCCTTGAGCTGGCTGCTGCAGTGCTGCAGGG
>NW_010417995.1:28250-29441 GCF_000710305.1 Buceros rhinoceros silvestris | reverse complement strand
AGCGTCGTGCCGTACTGGGGAGGAGAGGGCTTTTGCTCATGGAGAGGGTTTTGGAAGAGATAAGCAATTGGAAGGGGGAGTGTTAGTGACGCCGCTGTTTATCAGGGCCCATCACCACAGGCACATGGACCAGTGATTAACAGGTCAACTGCGTTGTATCAGGCCATTTCCTGATTTCACATTTGTGTCCTGTTATCGCACAGAAGCTTTTGGAGAAGAAAACTAAGGTAAGGGAAGAGAGGATGAAGCCCTCTGAACGGAAAAGGTTTCACTGTTGTAGCTGCTGCAGACTCCCCGGTTAGCAAGCTCTGGGCGAGCGTATGCTGTGCTGCTGCACACACCTGGGATGATGGCAGGGCTGTCTACAGCCAAACCCACAGTCACTTCTCGTCTGATAAATCCCAAGCAGCAGGTATACACTTTGGGAACAATACCAAAAAGCTCTGCCTGCGCAACTTCTTCAGGAAGGCGTCGATGGACTAATGTCTGTAATAGCCAAGAGGTCAAGAAAAGTATTGCTTCTGATTTCTTTTTTTAGCTACATCTTCTTTCCACACCATTGCCTTGGACATTTGTGATAGAAGTAGAAGCACAGTTAGATTTAGTGTTTTGGTCTAAAACCGGAGGTAAGTGAAAATAGTTTCTTCTTATGTAGCTCAGTTGTGTTGCACATCTGCACACGGGGGGGCCACCACGTCCAGCAAGGCTGCGCAGGCAAAGGAAGGAGAGCAAGGTGTTTCCTGGCCCCACCAAGCAGCACATCGGGTGGTGGAAGCCAGAACCAGGCTGGACCAGAAACACTGACTGACTGACCCACAGATGCAGCTGCACCAAAAAGGCCTTTTTACCTATGGGGCAGCATAAAACCCTGAGCGCTGATATCCCTCTGCAGCCAGGACCCTTAGCTGGAGCCAGCCCTCTCTCACCGTGATTAGCTTGTAGCTTGTAGCTGCTCGACCTGCAGACAGCTAATGTGCTAATCCTGGATTTGCACCCTGGCGACAGCCTGGGGTGGGTTGAGGAGAAGGCTCAGTGTACAGGACTGTTGGAGGTGTCTCTCCCATGCAGAATTGCCCCTCTGGGTAGTTCTAGAAGTACAGCGGTGTTATTCCATAGTTCCTCCCTCTTGCTTGAGTCTGGGATGTGCACTGGTACAGCCAAAGGAAGCAATCGCCATTACTGCTCACATTT
>NW_010417995.1:25308-28158 GCF_000710305.1 Buceros rhinoceros silvestris | reverse complement strand
CAATCGCCATTCCGGCTCACCTTTGCAAGCCTGTCTGAGAAGTCTGCTCTTTAATTTTGCTAACTTTGGCTAATGTTCGGTACCTAAGGCACGACAGTTTCATTTTTAAAAAGATTTTTTTTAAATGTATGCGTGCGTGTACGACGATTGTGATAAAACAATAGTTCTAATGGGAAAAAAAGCCAACACATTTGCAATTTCCTTTCCCATGATATGCAGTAATTCAGCAAGCCCATCATGAGATAAGCATTACTTTGAGAATAATTTTCTTTTAATAGCTCTGTCTGCAACAGAGCAAATTTCTTTCCTAGTCATTACAGCTTCTGGCCTGCAGTAAATGGATGGAGACTGAGTAAGAGCTGGAAGGCAGCAGCCTGCCATCACCACACAGACAACGCACACCACGACCTTTGCTTCAGCAGAGTTGAAAAAGAATTTCACATCCTTGGCTATGATGCTACTTGTGCACTATTTGTTTAAATGAAGGCATTTAAAGACTTGGAAGCGTTACTGCACTCAAAGAATCATTAATTAATTTTTTTAATTTATGTCCTATGCTGAGCACGGGGCACAGGGTTGAAGCAAATGATACACGTTGATAGTGATACCAAAACCATTTAGTGGCAGTAGGCACACAGACAAAAATACCCCAGCCAATAGAACGAAGGATTTATGACTGTGGGACCAGAAGGGTTAAACCGGGCATCTGGTGTTACATCTGATGCATGTCTTAATATAAATTAATGCTAGAAATGCAGCATGGACAATCTCACTCAAAGCCAATCCTGTGTTAATATTTGGGGCTGCAATGATCATAGAATCAGAGTCACAGAATGCTTTGGGTTGGAAGGACCTTAAAGATCATCCAGTTCCAAACCACCTGCCATGAGGACACCTTCCAGGTTGCTCAAAGCCCCATCCGACCTGGCCCTGAACACTTCAAGGGATGGGGCATCCACAAGTTCTTTGGGCAGCTTGTTCTAGCGCCTCACGACCCTCGCTGTGAAGAATTTCTTCCTTATATCTAACCTAAATCCACCCTCTTTCAGCTTAAAGCCATTACCCCTTGTGCTACCATCACACACCCTGACGAAGAGTCCTTCCCCATCTTTCCTGTAGGCCCCCTTTACATACTGGAAGGCCACTATAAGGTCTGAACCTCTGCTGATAGTAGGAAGCTGAAGCACCCACCGAGGCTTCAAGAACCAGCCAGTTGTTTGAAACACAGGTCCTGAATGAGATGTGAGATCTCAGTAGCTTTGTTTGACCTTAGGGCTTGCAGCAGCAGCTTGCTCAGTTTCGAGTTTCTGTACCTGTCACACCTAATACAAACTCTCATTCTTAAGCGTCTACAGCTCTTTAGTCCTTTTCAGTGCAAGAGATTGCTTTGGAAATGTGTATCGAGCTGCTGGATGGGAAGTTTGGCTCAGCAGCTTTTCCAAAATCCAGGAGTTATTTAGTCCTCATCCACACTGCTAGCTGGGACCATTGTGTCCTTGTGCTTGATGGTCAGCAGAAACAGCACAGCGGTCTCAGCAGACCTCTTATCCAATTGTTATTTACTAAGTTCCTCTCCTTCTTCTGCTCCTAAGTGAAAATTGGTTTCTTTACATCATCTAAATGTGATGGATAATTTCAGATCTATAATTTATCGTATGGAGCTAATGAGGCCACTATTATTCTACCCAACACAAGAACAAGATCATCAAACTTTCCCAGACACCGCTGGGACAACAAGCAAGACCAGAGGACTCCTTCTCTGTGGAAAAGCTTAATTTTAAGTCAGTCCTTCTTGGCTTAGTACCAAGATTTACTGCTTTTACTTTGGCATTCAACAGACATTTACAATCCAGTATTGAGCCACGATCTCCAAATAAACTGGATGAAAGCCTGAAACTGTTGTTCCCGTTTGAAGACAGGAGAGCCATCCTTCTGCGTTTCTCCTTTGAATCTTATCTTTGAAGACATTAAGCAAAAAATACCACTTTATCATCCTAGCCAAGACATAGTAAATATTTACAACAGAAAAAAAATGTAAATAATCAATGTACCTTGATCTAAGATCACATGACTTCCTCGGTGTTTGTGATAAAAGGAAAAAAGTGATAGCACATAAAATTCCTTCTCATTTTGGAAGCCAGGTTATCTCCAGCTCTGCAGAACCTTGGTCTCCAGGAGACACAGGTGTAACCAGCTTTTTTTTTAGGCATTGGTTTGGAAGCAAGGGGACTGGCCATACAGCCCATATGATGGTTTTGTTATTCAGAGTGTTAAAGCAGATTGTCACATCCTCTGTGGTCTAATAAGGAAGAATAAACCAGACATTTTCAAAGTAAAGTTGATGCTCATTTTAGCAGAAAGAAGTTTATCACCCATGAGCAGGCTTTCGAGCAAAAATCCTTACAGAAGACAAAACACTTGCAACATCCAAAGTTTGGCTGAGACCCAGAAAATGAAGGGAGCTTTCAAGGAAGGCTCAGGTTTTCTGAAGGGAGCATAATGCCTTTTCAGCACCTAACTTTTCACTCCAGACCGGTCCAAACCAGAATCCAGTCCTTGGTGTGTCAAACCCAGGGGCTGCATCTCACCCAAAAAGGGTCTGAACTCTGCAATCTCTCCTGAACTGGACCAAAGGCTTACAAATTGAACTAAAGCATCTCCAGCCTGGATGGGAGGACAGAGAACAACACCTGAAGGAAGAAATAGGCACCTTGGGCGGGCTCCTCTAGCTGGGCCTGGGCTCTGACCCCACTCTGCCCTGCAGCTCCCTGTCCAGGGCTCTGACAGCTCTCCCGCCTGCATCTTTCCTGGGGTGCAGCAATAGCCACCCCAGCACCCTTGCTGAGGCTG
>NW_010417995.1:10570-25283 GCF_000710305.1 Buceros rhinoceros silvestris | reverse complement strand
GCCCGTCGTCTCCCTCTCCGTGGCTTTTCCTGTTCCCCCGCCTGCATCTTGCCTGGGGTGCAGCAATAGCCACCCCAGCACCCTTGCTGAGGCTGTTGGCAGCCCCTGCAGCCCCAGCAGCCTCCAAGACCCCCTTATGTCTCCCCAGAGCTCAGACTAAGGCTGAGCCAGCAGGACAAGTGCTGAGAGGATGACCTAAAACCAGTTTAATCACTCGGCTCTCAGCTGGGCTAAGAGCAGCCTGGAGAACTTGACGTGTCATGTTTAAAAGCGCAATCCTACTTGGGATGAGGAAGCAGCTAGCTCCATTCCCACTTGCAGGAGAGAGAAAAGAGGACACACCTTAACACCTTCAAAACTTAACTCCTTATCGCACAACTGCTGTGAAAAACCAGCCTGGCAATCACAGAGCTGCTTGAAGTGGCAAACGCAGGCGGGCACATGGCAAGGACACACTGCCAGAGAGGGGAAATAAGAAAATCTTGAGGTTCAGAAAGAGGAGCCACACTCAGGTATGCCCACCATGGGCTGAGCAGTTACAGAATGGCATTTACTGCGATGCAAGGCGGCTATCCTCGTGGTGGCAAGTGGCCGACAGTGTTTGTTTGCTCCTCCACACCCCTGAGCTTGTTTCATGCATCCTGGAAAGTGTTCATTGTTCACAGCTGAGGCAAAGCGATCCATTAAAAAGCAATAGCAACCCAACCACTATACCAAACTCAATAGCCATCAAAGCCCCCAAACACTCCTGGGTGTGTATCTCTTTGATCCGAGAGCTTAAGGATCAATGGATTAATTTACTAATGAGTCAATAAAATGAATCCATATGATAGCTCAGAAAACAGAAGAACTCCTTCATTTAAATTAGGCCCATTCATTTTCCTGCAGACCATGGGAAGGATATTTTCAACATGTAGAACACCCACAACATCTGTTATCTTTAACCAGAACTGCGGTTCCTACAAACCAGAGCATATATATCTTTCTCGCTTTAATTGCTGTTTAGTTTCTGCATTATTAATGACCGGTATAAAGTGTCCAGACACACCTCCAGAAAAAACGCACCTTTAGCTGAGGAACTGAGAAGTTAGTGTTCATGCGAGCAATGATTTACGTCTGCTGAGTAATGCGCTAGATTAGCGGCTTCAATAACAGAGCGTTCAACCTGCCCATGCAGAAAAGTGTTTGTAGCATTTAAAGAGTACCATTGATTATTATCTTAGTTGAAATACACATTTTTATGGCTAAACTTGAATTGACATCCTGGTCTAATAAAACTTGCTGACAATCAATAGCAATTAGCAGAATTTGCAGCTGTCACAACTGATTTAATGCCAAATTCCCTCTTCATCTGTTAACCCTCCCGCTTGTCCGAACAGCTTTCTTGTGGCGAAGCATGCAATGCGATTCGCACTGCTTGGTGACTGAGTGTGACTTAAATGATCTGTCAGCTTTGCTGACGGAAATGACCACCCTCTCTCCACCAAATGAGTGCCCTAGCCCCAGATTCCTGTGGTGCTGATGAGGGAGCTAGTGGTGGGGGCAGGGGGGTGTCACTGCAAACCCTGTCCCATCCCCTGCTCCCATGTGTCTGTCAGACTCCAGCCTCTGGAGGAGTTGCTGCTGCTCTCCAAACTGGGGTGCAGTGAATCAGTTCTCAGGGCATAGTCCATAAATACAAGCAGGGTCATCACATTTCAGATTCAAATTTCTTTTGCAAACCTTCATCTCAGACTCAGGCAAATGCAGCAAATGACCCTAAGCACACTAAACTAACGATCCAACCTGTTTTCTGGCTAAAACTCCAGATGTATCTTTCAAAGAAATCAATAAGCACACCGCTCGCTGGGATCAGGGGCCAAGAGCTGGAGGACGGCACGGGGAAAGGCGCTCTGTAGTCACTCAGCTCTTTGCTAAAGGGGTTTTGCTTTCTCGAGGAAAACAAAACTCCTGCAGAGGCAAGCTACAAGCACTCCCATGGGCTCTGGAGAATATTTCATGCAATATCTGAAGGATATCTCACAAAAAGACTGATCTCTGAAACAATGCAAACAAACATCAGCCGCAAACTGATCAGAAAACTCTGCACCTTCTCTGATCTGTTACTGACTCAAACCTGCTTTCAAAAGCAGGGAAGAAGCAATGGAGGTTATTCATTTGCTCTTGACAGAAAGCAGAACCCAACTTCTTAAAGATTGCTTGATTGTGGGAAAAAAAAAATACAGCAAAATGTTTCCTGGATGAAAGATTTGGATTATTCAGTGCTCGCTAATTGGTATTCCTATCTAGCACTCCATTTCATTTTCAGAGCAGTGCTGTCAGAGACATATGATGGGGCGAAAACTTTGCAAACTCTCTTTGGCTTCAGTGGGTTCCTGTTGTTTCCCCGAGGGCTCTAACTCAGCCGGTGGTTTACTAGTTTTCTTCCAGTCGTGCTCACAGAACTCGCTTTCTAAAGAGAAATAGAGTCATGCGCCGGTCCCTCCGTACACAAACCAAGAGCTGAGCTATTTTACATGACCTTATGCTGCTCAAGCCAAGTGGCTGAGCCCACATGGCGGTGATTTCTGTGTTGTGCAGTGGAAGGGTTCTGCACTACATGTTACGCTGAGGCTTGTGAGAAGCTTCCTTGAAATTGGTGGCATGGCAAACTACCCTATTTCAGGAAAAATATAAGAACATTCAGCTCGTTTTGGAGCTGGAGCAGGAAGCAGTGCCTAAACGTCATATGTGAGGCAGGAAGGCAAGTGTGCGAGCAGAGGAGACCTGGCAGGTATTGCTACTCTGCCTGAGAGAGAGCACACAGGTAATGAACGTCACAGTGGGGAAAAAATGAAGAGGAGGAGGGTTAGAGCAGTGTCTGTGCTAGAAAGACGCTTACAACTACTAGCAGACAGTGTTTTCTGGTGGAAGTTAAGGGAGGTGTAAGTTTGCATTATTTTTTTCCTATATATATAGATATATATGTATCTCTATATGTAAAAGCGGGATATTTTTGAATCTGCAGGAAGAGATACTGAGGTTTTTTCCTGATGCCCGCAGCCTCTGTACTGCCCATGATCTCAAGAATAACTCTGGATGAGACCCTTCAGCTAAAACTTCCCTCCATCTCCTTGCTTCCACTCAGAAATGAGTCAGGCAGAGGAAATACAGCTTTTGGGAAGGGCTTTGTACGTGAAATTGTTACTCTGTTCTTGGGCCCGAGGGAAAGAAGTGCCTTACTTGACAGGTAATGGTGATGGAAACAAGGAGTCAAGTGTGTCTAATGAGAAGAGAAACACCACACCATTTATTCATTTAGGCTTCTGGAAATCAGTTTGCTGAACAGACTTAAGGACTAGATACAGGTGTTAAGCCTGGCCATTCCCACACTAAATTACGTGCTCTCACTTACATACGTAATCACTCTCTATTTAAGGTTTTCCCATATTGCCTGCTATTATGGTATCCAGGCAATGATTCCCATACTAGTAACTCGATACCTATTTTCACAGTACTGCTAAAGTACTAAGTAATTCTGCTGTAGTCTGTCCTGAAATCCAGTCCTAATGTTACTGTAGCAGCAAACATAAAACTTGATGCATTTTTCCCCAAAGGTTAATATCATATGTTTCTGATTGAGCAAGAAAAAAAATAATTTCCTTACAGGATGGATTTTGTTATGTCTTTTGTATAGGCATGGAGGAGGGGAAAAGCCTTAGAGGTTTAGTAACAGCACCAAGACCTCACATCACTGTGTAAAACCCAACTGGGGAGTCATTTCAGAAAGCTGCTCAAGAAACAGGCAATTTGGTCTTTTCTGTCCATCCTCCAGTGGGCGGATGTCCACACTGCAAGGGACAGCACAGCCAGCACCAGTGGAGAGGTCAGAACAGACACCAAGCCTATCCCTCGATGACCAGCAAAGTCTATGACCAAAGCTCTCCTTACTTTTTTCCCTTTTGCCTGGACAGAAGAGAGATTTTCAGGCTACCTGGAGGTAGGTAGATCTGTCCAACAGGAAAACTTTCCAGCTTTGTGACTGAAGTGCATTCAACTCCATCCAACCTCCTGGAGATTTCACTGCGAACAAGCAGGGAAATGTGCTGGGCTCTGGTATTGTTACATGAATGAGCCAGCGCTTCTTTTCAGTGCGCTCTGAATTGTGTGGTTGAGCACGGGTCTTAATAGCTAAGTGATGATTCATTTACGATGTTAGCAGGACAATCCAAGTGAGTTTCTACCTTTTTTCCTGAATGTAATGCACCCCATCTATTACAATTTCAGCATGGTCTGAGCAAATTCAATAATCAGACCAGTATTCATCTCTTTCTATGCACAGATCAAAACCCAACTGCTACTAAAAGTTTAACGAGACCAGCCTTTTGCATTACCTTTATAACAAGAAACAAAAGGCTGCCTCAGTTTGGGAGGTGCTTGCTCTCTACTGGACTTGAAGGGCTTTAGTCTGAGGTTATGGAGCACCACATAATTCAATGTGCTTTGAGAGCTGCAAAAGGTGATGATGAGATTCAGAGGGTCTCCAGCTGTGGCTGGTGAAGCTGCAGCCAGCAGCATACAGGGGACCAGGGAGCTGCAATGACCGTCTTGTCCCCAGCTGCTCGGCCCCATGAAACAAAACTCTGATGCATTAAGTACATTCCTGACACTGCTTTTCTGTGTAAGCAAACGCAAACAGGGAGAGAGGTTATGTGATGGGGAGTGGGACACAAGACAATTTTCTAGTGAAGATGTTGTCCGTGATATGAAAAGAGTTAGGGAATGCTTGAGTTACACAAACATTCCTGAAATAACAGGAAAACTTTAGCAGATGTTTCCTCCGTCTAATTTTCCCTCCTTCTCCTCTTTTTGTGTGTGGCTTTGCAGGTCTCTCTGCTTTCTAAAACTCCTTTTGTACGAAGGGTCTGCATTAAAATATCAGCTTTTATTTTTCCAAAAGACAACTGCCAGAAACGAAAGCCTAAATGCTCATTTCATAGCCAGGCAAGGATCTCTTGGGAACCACTGGGAATTCCAGCCCTATTTCTGATTTAATATTTGTCAGCGGTGTAGGAGCCAAATTCTCAGTTGCCCGAAGGCTTTCATCTCGCTGAGAATCAGACTTGGAGGAACTCTAAGGTATCAAATCATATTTACTCTCTGTTAGTTATTGGCAAGGCGTCTGGAAATACCTTGGGGTTAGTGTTTTCATTAGAATTTGATCATAACTTTATAAAACACAGATAGAAATGATCTTGCTTTTGAGCCAAGAACTCAGCAGATTTGAGGAAGGAATAACTTTCAGCAACTGTTTATACAAAGAGCTTTGGAAAGGATCAAAATCTTCCGCTGTGCAGAGCAAAGTAATCCCTAACAATTTAGGATTAGGAAAAGCTTTTGTAAACTAATTAATCAGGATGTTCCTAGCACAATTTGCTTGAGCATCCTCTAATGCTCATTATCATAGTTGGAGCTGGCATACCGAGGTAGGTGGATTGTAGCCCAATTTCTACACTTTTATGCAGAGTGGGAAGGCGTTTGCTCATGTTGATCTCCATAGTAGCAGTGGGTCAACTTGGCCCTGAAATTTTCCCCCTGAAAACTCTGCTTTCAGTGGGCAGACACAGTGATCATGAGCTATTTATGTACAGAAATATATAGATGGTGAGTGGGACACGAGGATAAGAAATAAAGAGCCATAAAATGAGGGGTACTGTAAAGTGGCAGGATGTGGCTGAGGGGCTGAAACATGCTGCTTCTCTTTGGGTAGACCTTTGGCCATGCTCTTCCCCGTGCTTCCCCCACTTTACCGGCTCTACTCACAGCTCATGCTCTTTCCAGCAAGAGCCATCTCTGTTTCCTGCTCTCACAGCAGAAAAGGTCCTTAATCTCACAACTCCATGAAATGCATCATGCAGAGAAAAGGCTAATAAATGACAGATGATGAAAACACCCTGCCCAGGGTGTTACCAAGAGTGCTGGCCCATCCCTTGTGCACAGCCGCATCTACTAAATCTGCATTCTCCAAGTGTCCTCCTTGGGATCTGGGGCTGTTTCATTTTGGTTTTAAGGCAACCAGCGGTGTGAAGCTGGGAAGGGGCCCCTGGCCAGCCCGGGCTGCTGGCGGGTGGCTTTGCCCTCTGCTGGGTAAATCCAGACCTGCTGAAACTTTTCTGATTTTGGATATTCCGGAACCAGCTGATAGTTTTGCCCAGAGGAATATTGCGTTTAGAAATCAGTTCCAGCCACACAGACATTTTCAACCTGATTATCTTGCTCTGTAAGGTAGTTCCAAATTTGCATTCAAGATCTAAATACACTGGGAAGGAACAGGACTAGTAGCACTGATTGAAGCAAAAGGACTGGGAGACGTAGACGCTGCATTGCACAAGGCAAAAAAGGGAAGAGGGAAGTGGCAGGTTGTGTCTGGTGCCCTTTATTGTGACCGTCCTTGCTTCTTTGCAACCTAATATACTCCCACCAATTTAAAGTGAGCGCATCAGGATGGCAAATCCAAAGTACATTTGAGACATTGATTTAAATAAAGCAAATCAAATACATCGTACTTTGAAACCTATTTGCAGTAACAGGATATGACATCTGCTTCTTGCAATGGTAAAGGCCAGAGACTTCAGTTCCAGAGACATATGGAAAACATGAGGGTTTTTACCCATTTCCCTTGATTGCGAAGACGCAGAAGTAGAGGCCTCCAAAACCCCATGGAGGATGAAATGCTGGGAGCTCCTGTGTGACAGCCTCCACGGGCTGGCTTTGGCCAGGCACCAGATAGAGTCTGTCCTACTGGGGGCGGGCATGAAGGAGAGGGTGCCAGGGCTGTCCAAAACCACCCAGCTGTTTGGCACAGCGGCAGGAGACCATGTGCAAGGACAATGGGCACTCAGAGTTGTGCTCATGCTGTGGGGAATTGTTAGAAGAAGCAGTGGTGGGGAGCAGCGCTGGGGGGTTAAGAAGTTTTGGCTGGAAAGGGAGGAGAGCATCTCCCCAGAGACAGAAGCTTCCTTACTCTCCTCTAATGCAGTGATCAAACCCAGCAAGTGATTCTGGTTGGGTTCAGAGAAGAAGGCTAGTTCCCTGGTCATAGCAAGAATCCCTGTGTCCTTCCCTTGCGTGGAGGCTCGGGCTGGCCAATGTCACTCAACCACGGTGCCACTGGAAGAAGGAGAAACGCATTGACTCCCTGCCTGGCAGTTCCTAGCCCATCATAAAATCAGGTTTCTGCTTTAAATAACATCAACGACTAATTACAATATATCTGTAAACAATTTTTCCCCCTTTCATTTGTACTTTAAAAACCCTTCCTTAATTGTGGGTTCAATCTAACAAATTCCTGAAGGGTAAAAAAAGTCCTAAGATGGTAAATGTTTATCTAAGGTCACACTTAGCGGCACTCACAGTGAGAGATGAAACAAAGTGGTTCAGACCACCAGTTTACCCCCACCAAGAGAAAAACGCAGTAACTGTGTTCTCTTGTCATTCAAGATATGAACACGAACGCACCTAGGGTATCATCTCCTCTTGACTGATTCCAGCCCAGTGCCATTTCAGACAGCTGCAGTGTGAAATCCGGTTATTTCATATTGGTGATGCTGCACTTGGGAAGGCAATAACATTAATTTTCATCGTAACAAACAGCCTTAATTAAACTTGCAAAATAAATACATAGTCGTGCAGCCTTTTTGTGTGTTGGACCTTAGCATTAATCTTTATTATTGTTATTAAGTGTTAGGAGATGAGAACATTTTGATGAATAATAACGGCGCACACCCGATCAATGCATATTTAAAATATATGTTTACAAAAGGCAGTGGCATGAACGTATGACTTGCGAGCTCTGAAGCTGTTATGGCCAGAGAGATTAATGCCAGTAATTCATCATGTGCCGTGGGGATTAGAGAGATGAATAAGAATACTTTTCATGGCTCCCTGGCAAGCAGGCAGCTGTAATGTGCTTGGTCCGTGTCCCAACCTCTCTGCTCCCACGCTTCATCCTCGGAGTCGTGAGCTAAAGTTCAAAGATAAAGTAAGCCTGAAACTTTGCTGTTTATGGTCACTTACAATAATTGTTTCACAGGGAATAAAAACAGGAATAAATTCTACATTCTTTTGCCTGGGTCTCAAAAGAGATGAAGTCTGAAGGTTTCGACTTCCTTTCTTTTTTTCAGTGATTCAAAACCTTTTGCCTGGGTCTCAAAAGAGATGAAGTCTTAGAAGGTTTTGGCTTTCTTTCTTTTTTTCAGTGATTCAAAATAAACTTTGCTGTTTATGGTCACTTACAATAATTGTTTCACAGGGAATAAAAACAGGAATAAATTCTACATTCTTTTGCCTGGGTCTCAAAAGAGATGAAGTCTGAAGGTTTCGACTTCCTTTCTTTTTTTCAGTGATTCAAAACTGGAAAAAAATGGGAGTTTATATCCATTTAGTTCAAGTTTCTGTTAGCAATGGCCCTGAACTGAAGTCTAACATCTTTAAAAGGGGAGTTCAGACAGCCCATGGTTGGAGTCTTGCTCGGGACTAAGAAGATGCCCCAGTTTCATACATCTGGAAGCCACAACCTTTGAAAGGAAGAAGTTTGAGAGGTACCCAGTTCTTCCCAGTTTTAATCCAGGTGTTTGTGGGTGATGCAGAGCATGTCTAAGAGAAAGAAACCCAACCTTAACTCTGAGACTACAGTAGGTGCAAGATTTACCACATCCCTTTATGAGCTGTTCCAGAGCTTAATTAACAGTTAATTTACCATATCTGTTGAAAATCATTTGAATGATTGGCTAACTTTGTATTAAAACATGGACCTCTTATTTTAGGCTAAGCTTTGCTCAGTTGAACAACCCTGCTGTCCTTAAGATCTGATTTTAGTCCCCAGCTCTACAACAGACCTCCTCTGACACCCTGGCAAGTGGCTCCCTCCATCTGTACCTCCATTCCCGTCTGCCCCCAACAACACATCCTTTGTCCGTCTTGTCTAGTTCAATATGTCTCTCCTTCAGCTAGGGACGCTCCTGCAGATGCACACATTATTATGTACCCTAACATAGTGCTATCAACTATGGCTTCTAGTTGCTATACAAATATTTAATAACAATTAAAATGCTGGACTTGATGCTCAGCCTAATCTCCTCAATAGACTGGATCAAATCCACCAAGCTGAGAGATAATTAAAATCTGATACGTTAGTTCAGACTCACTCCTTTATCTTTCACAAATAAAAATAATATATCAATTACAATACATTTGCATTCAGATTTAGTCTCCTTTCAGTTCACTAATTCAATAGTCAACCCTCTGAGTTATTACACACCATCTGAAAAGGCTGAGAGATGGCTGTATGCCCTATTAGCTCTACAAAAATATTCACCAACACTTTCCCAGCAGGCAATGGTAAGAGCCAGCATCACATGGGGACTTTTACTGTGCACACCCAGCACTTCTAATTTTCTGTGCTGCTCATGGTTTACACCAAATTTACACAACCACGGCATGGGAAATTCTTCTGCAGCCTCTGAGTGCATTTTACGTGTATAGACTTGTCAGCACCCAGGACCCTGAAGAGGGCTTCACCTGCCGCGGCACTGCCGGTGCCACATTGCAGCCCGGCTCTCACACAACTCCAATTTCAAAGCACGGGCAGGAAGCACCTGTGATGAGTGGTGACATGGAGAGTAGGTGACCTGCAGGGCTTTGCAAACCAGACACCCATCGCACTGCTGCTCCTGCGTATGTGGAGAACTTCCCTTAATTATACAGTGGTCACTTGGAGTTCAGTGCATGTACGACACAGCCGAAGGTGAGGAAGCAGACCCAGGACCCAGGAGTACAGGTTGCAGAGGTGTCCTCATGCTGCCCTTCTGAATCCTTGTGCACAACTGCAACACGCTGGCTGATGAGAGCATCTTTTTTCAGCTCTCTGCCCTTCCTGCTCAGCTGTGAACTTTTTCTACAGATGTAGCTCTATTTAAAGCACAGAAAGGATGTTATCCTTCTCCCCCTCTTCCCTCTATCACAGCCTGCTTGACTTTGGAGTATAGTCATTTAAACACTCCTGCAGTTGGGTCATGGTACGCATGCACATCAGCCCAAGGAAACTCTGCAGCTGCCACATGTGGTAGTCATACCATCGCCTGCCCTTTGGAAAGGGGATTAAATCCCCTCACATGAGGGATAGCCTGACCTGGGCAACCAAGGTCCTAAAATAACAGCTAAATGTACTTCTAATGCAGAATGCATCTCTCAGTGAGAAACCCCACTGCCTGAACACAGTGATTCATAGCGGAGTTAAAGTCACTGTACATTTTATCCTCCCTCGTACCAGTTAATATGAAGCAGTTACACTGATGAATCTCACACAGAATCTCCTATCTGTGATATAAATCAGCGTAGCTCCACTGAAGTGATGGAACTGCACATATTTATACCAGCCATGGCCCCAGCCCTATATATTTTCCTGAGAAATAGCAGGACTTAAGACGATGAAGTGGGATTTAAATGACTGAACCAGAACCAAATCTGAAAATGGAGGGGACAGGGAAAGCATGAACCAAAAAAAATGCAAGTTGTTCTGATACCTGATCATACCTTTTGACACAGTCAGGTAATTTCCACTGATTTATAACAACAACACTCTACGCTCACTAATACATACAGGAATTTTGCCACAGCCATTGCTGTGGTCAACGCAGTACGATTGAGTCTCAGTAGGAAATAACAAATCCAACTAAATCACACCTAGAATTTTCTTATGGGATCTATGTACGCATTTTCCCCACCGCAGGCATCCTTCCCCAGAAATACACAGTTTACATGCCTTTGGTATTTTTCATGTTTCATTACTCAAGGTAATTTATGACAAGTTTATCCTGCTACAGTACATCATTTTGTGATTTTCCGCAATAAAACCATTGCACTGACTAGTCTTGGTTCTTTATTACATTAGAGGTCACTTGAAAGGGTAATTTCATCTACTGAACATTAAATCCTGCAATAATTCAATACTTCCAAGATACTCAAAAGCAGTACTCTCCTCTTTTCAGGATCCTATGGCTAGCACTGAGCGTAGCCATGGCCAGGAATGGCACACAGTTTGGGCTGGAAGAAACTACTGTCATGGTTGCAAAACACATCTTGGTGGCGATCTCTGAAATGCTAAACATAGTTGAAGTACCGTGTCTGGATAAGTTGAATGCCTGATCTTTTATTAACAGATGTACACGTACAAGGCCACCACAGTGGACAGACTCACATTTCTTAGAAGCCTCTTTGGGACGGATGGACCAGATCATGGTCCAATCTCAATACAATTTGCTTCACTGGGAGCTAACCAGGCTTTAAATAATTTTCTCCATCGTTGTTTGCACAGCAAAAACCACTGAGATCCCTCAAAATTCCCTAAACTTGATGAACTGGAGACTAAAATGCTCAAGGAAAATGTAGCTGCACAGAAACTGTTTATGTGATAACACTAGCATAGGTTTAATATTTCACCATATCCTACAGCTTTACCTCAGATCTCCAAGGACTCCAGGTTTTGTGCACACTAGTGAGGAGCAACACTTTGCACTCAGGGTGGTCAGTGTGGATTAACAAATGTTGTCGTGAAGGAAGTGATCCTGAAAGATCAGCATACCAGTATCTTTTGTCCGCAGAAGCCACAAGCAAGTTCTCTCATCTCTGACAAGACATCAGAGCCTGTGAATCTGAGAAGCCCAGGCTACCTTATTTCAGAGCTCAGGCACATCCAGTTCAGAGAGGAAAATTATAACATCTCCAGTGCCTTGAACAAGATCTGGTAATACACAGAAATGTGCTGATCACAAGGGTTGATACCTGGGACATGCTGAGGCTGGAAGCTGTGGGCCTCTGCCTTATTAAGGAGATACTTCTCCTAGTTAGACCCCAAAGCAGTCTCTCCCCATGCCATCACTACTTCTTCTGTGCTCTAGAATTTTCCTCTACCTGCATTTCCCCATCACTTCTCTTCTTTCTCTACAGCTAACTCTTTTGTTTTCCTACTAACATCTGCATTTCACTGTTGCCTCTCTCCAGCCCTTCTTCAGCACAGGAGGGAAGGAGAGAAGGCAGGCTCTTTGCAGAGAATATTTTGGTAGCTCACCTTTGCCATCTCGCTCCTTGGCTACTCAGCTGTATTCACTGTTGCCTCTCTCCAGCCCTTCTTCAGCACAGGAGGGAAGGAGAGAAGGCAGGCTCTTTGCAGAGAATATTTTGGTAGCTCACCTTTGCCATCTCCCCTCTTGGCTACTCAGCTGTGGAGTTGTTCACAAGGAGTAGGGGGGTAATTGCAGGACTGCTTGGACAGCAAGAGGTGGGAATAAACTGATGACTCAGGTGGTCTGGAGAAATAACAGGCACGACCTCTGCTCTTTGATTTTACCAGCCCAGCGCTTTGCTATTTCATCCCCGCACTTGTCCTAACCACAAGCCTGTGGCTGAAGAAGCTGTGAGTCCATGCACAGGAAAAATTGTATGTAAGATTTCACGGGGGATCTTCACTTCTCACCTACAGCTCCTCACTTAAGGGGGAAAAATAGCCTTGAACAGGGACTTTTGAAAGACAGAACCCAGAAACACTCTGCTTGTTTCTGCTGAGCTGTTAGTAATCAAAATAATTTGTGCTCAGTTTCCAATGATTCTCGGCTTTTGTTGTGAAAGCTTGCACTGGTGTTTCCTTCAGAATTTCCATCAGGTGTCATTGATGTGCTTTGCCCCTTTTGCTCAGGACAGATGCTTCTCATAACATGCTGGAATTGCTCAGTGCAGTGAGCTTACTCTCTTTAAGAACTTGAATCACAGTGGCTTTACATAGCATCTGCTTTTTTGATTTGCTTTCTCTTCTGCTCACACTGTCTGCAAGAACTGTTTGTTTCCTTGCCTATAAATTAGTGGTCCAGAAGAAATAGCAGTGTTGTCAACAGATTTTTGAAATACGGTTCTGAGAATGGACCTACAAAGAGGTTGGAAGCAAAACTGAGCACAGAGCCAAACAAGCTGTAATTGGATTTTGAGACCAAATCATTAGAGTGAATAGAGCGAAAGGAACAAACAGCATCATTTATTTTATTTGATCATTAGCAAAACTCCTCGGTTACGTGTGATAATTACTGGCTAAGATTTACATATAGAAAGTGTGCCTGGAAGTGTTTAAGCCCATTTCTTTATACTAGACCCACTACCAGCATACCAACTACATGACATAAAAGGCATTGAGCTCGGAGAAATCCCACAAGGCTTTCAGCAGCGTAACCTGCTAGCCTCTCCCTGCTCTGCGCTCGGGATCGCTTGCCGGATGTTCTGGTTATAGCCATGAATACACATGCTCAGCAATCTGTCATGTGTGTTTACAGAATTATCTCTAGAGAAGCTGGTAGGTTAGTCTGCAGTGAGAAGTGACACAAGATCAACTTCTTCCGTCCTCACTCTGGTAACGGACTAATGGATCATAATGGGTGATTTTGTGTAAGCAAGGTACGTGGGTTTGTCTCCATTAAGAACCTTTCTTATCGTCCTGTGTTTTTAAAAAAGCAAAGTTTAGAAACTTGCTACAGTTTATGTCCATTAAAATAAAGAATGAAGCTCCAGCTTGTTTCTCTGAGACTGTACCATCCTAGGGGTTGATTAAAAGGTCACTGACAGGAAGCAATTTACTGACTTCAGAATTGGACTCCATGTGCGACAAGCCAAAATGCAGTGAGGTACATGCAGGGAGGGACAGAAAGAGCCATGCCCACGAGCATACAGGCATTCACCTTTGGAGGGTCTGCAAAGGACAGAGGTGTTGGTGGCTCCTTTGCTGGGCTGGGTTTCGATACTAAGGGGGCTAGAAATAGGCAAATGCACATGCTTTGCACTGCCTTCCCCTGTTTCTAGGCCGGCCTGCTGATCTTGTGTAGAAAAAAGCATCGGCACTTTGGCTGTGCAGCCTTTGCCAGAAAATCCCTTCCTCATATGAGCAACCCTGGTTCTCCTGCAGTGCAGGGAAGTGGAGCGGCAAAAGGAAGATGGGCATGACAGATGTCCAGACTCGAGCTAGTCAAGTCAGTTTTTGCACAATGTATCTGGGTTAGAGAGTCTGTTGCCCAGTTTGCAGCTCTAGGTGTCACTCCAGCTCCTGAGGCAGTTTCCAGTGACCCAGAAAAGGGATGTGTTAAGGACAGCAGTGCATACCCTTGCCTCCAGACAGGCATGGTGGGAGTGGACCTCACCCAGCAGTACTACTTCAAATGCCAACACAGCAAGGCTCAGGCTGGTGTTGGGTAGAGACAGGGTGGGCAATGCTGAAGTTTAAGGGTAGATGGAAAGTACCTCTTCCTAGAGTGGCAGATGGCACTACAAGCCCTAAATTATCCGGTATTTACAATTCAGCAGATAGCAGAGGAGGTGACCAGATGAGCAAATCAAACGAAGTCTTGTTCAGGTTTCCTAGTGTTTCCTCACTGAGTTCAGCGGACTTGCACCAGTTGAGGAGGCAGCACAAGGCAGAAAGCAGCAGGGGAGCATGATCAACAGTCACTGTCTTTTGATCTCCAGGGCTAAAGATCCCGACGCAGCCACAGAAGAAGATCTGGGCTAATTTAGAACTGATGCTGTAGTTAAGGGCTGCCCACACGTAAATTTCTCAGCCACACTTATATCTAGCTCAGACATTGCACACTGCAACACGATGACGTTACTCATTGTCTGTTACAAAGATTGTTTTTTCCCT
>NW_010417995.1:9921-10457 GCF_000710305.1 Buceros rhinoceros silvestris | reverse complement strand
TCCCTACAAATTCAGCGTAATGATCTATTATCTGACAGCAACATTATTCTCTCATTACTGTTTATAAAAGCAGCAGGAGAGAGACATGGAAACTGAAGGGTGACGGATTGAATGGGCAGAAAGACCTTCAGAGAGAAGTGAGTCTTTATTGTTTAGGGTGTTAGAGTCCATATTTTAACTTTTCCTGGACCTCAGGAGGGACATCTCCTGGATCACATATCTTTTAATACGAGCCCTAAGGCTTAAAACCCCTCCTTCTTCAAAAGTTTACAGTCCCCCTATTTATTAGAATCAACATTTTATGTCTTTAGAGGAATGATTTAGGAGAAATGACCTGTGAGATCAGAAAGATGAGAAGCACTGGATACCATCAGGAAGCTAATGCGACAGGGTGGTAACAGCTGAAGGACATTTTATAGCTCTGAGACTCTTTGCTGCAGACTTCACAGGGAGAGGGTGCACTGACAATAGCTGACGTGTCCTGCTCTGCCTGAGCCTTATCCCAGACCCTGCTGACAGCCAGTCCTAGTCAGCCT
>NW_010417995.1:7766-9806 GCF_000710305.1 Buceros rhinoceros silvestris | reverse complement strand
TGCTGAACATGTGTCTGACCTTTCTGGAGGAGGCATCAAGGCAGACGGACGTGATGTTTGCCAAGGACAGTGTAATGTAGCTTTTGTCTACTTCATCCACACGCTTTAAATATACCAGCCTGGTGTAGCACCTAACTAGAGCTGCTGGCTGAAATGCTTCTTGTGTTGCAAAGATGCTGCACTTTGATGTTGTACTGTCTTGTCTTGTGATACCGTGGAAGAGATGGAAGTGAGGAAACACAGATAACCTTGCTAAAAACAGCATACAAGTTCCCTAGTGGGGAAGAAAGAAGGAAGGAAGGACGCAATCTGCGGTTACACATCCTTCAAACCCTGCTGTGAGCCACAATAGCTCCTCCAGCCTCATGAAGTCACAAGCATACCTGCTTAGACATACCAGCCTGGATCTATTTTCAGCATTTACAGAGCAGTTGCACCTCAGGCACAGCCAGGATTGATGCCCCATCGTGCTGGACATGGTACAAGAACCACAGAGCCAAGAGTCTGAACGATGGACCCAAACGGCAGGGCTACAGGCGACCACAGCATGGTATGGATGGCTTGGATTTTACCTCCCAGCCAAACCTCGCTTCATTTTGAGTCATTTCATTCCCTCATGCTAATATCTTTGTTCATTGGAGAGGCACATCTTGTGCCATTTCCCCTATTCCATTTTGGTCTTAATATTGCCAGTGGAACAGATTAATGACACGCTATTTTCTAGTCTAGTAATCTTTGTCACAGAAGTGAGTGACCGCGTACAGTGAATATGCAGATCCATCAGCACTGCCGTCTGACTGATGGCTCACTCTGATAGCTAATGCTAAGAACAGAAGATGAAAAAATCAAAGTTCCCTTTTTATTTTAATACCAAGAACAGTACACAGCACCCACACCCATCTTTTTGACAAAGACTGTAATGAAAATGGCAGCATGCTGGAATGTCACCGTACCGGCATGATGGGCTGTAATTTCACACCCTTCTGTGGCCACTGCAGACAGTCTGCACTGTCCACAGGTACTCGGGTTAAAAATGCCTGTCACTCACTCTGTGTATTGCATCTTGGCATCACCTAGATGGTATTTCAAGCCCTCTCATGCCAAGCAAGCTATCATGCATCCAATTTTCTACTAGTTAATTGGGCAGGGACATGAAGGGCATGTGCTTTGTTTTCTCAGAGTCAGCAACTAGCCACATTTGACACATACATATTTTGTGCCCAACACCAGCTAAAAAACAACGTAGTGAAATGAAATTAATTGCACACATCTTCAGCCTTCTTGCTGCAGACATGTTCTTCATTGACCTTTTCCTCTGTTCCACCTTTCAGGCATGCCACAAGCCTCCCTGAACCTTCACAGGAGCAAAAAGAAGAGTGTGCTTGTTTTCTGTATCCCCTGGCAAATCTCGTCTTACTATTTCCTTTCTTCAAGCCAAAGGCACAGCTGGATACTACATGGTTAGGATGTTGTTATTCTAGGAACAATATATGAAAACTTGGTTTAGACTTTGGCTCTGCTGGTTCAACTTTTGGTGAATCTTGTGTCCAGATCCATCCCGGGAGCAGGAATAGCCTTCATCTGAAAGAGGAGTGGTGTGATAATGTGATAGAGGAACAAAGAAGGCTGCATGATGCTGGGGTGAAGGATAAAGTACTCATCTGCTCCCTTCCCTCCTCCCATAAACCAGCTTTGCTCAGCAATGGGAGCTTTTCACTTTACGGGTTTCAGGCCAAGCCTCGGGAGCTGAGCACTCTTCCTTTCCACCAATATGTGGAGGAGGAGAATATTCCCTTTCATTCCATGGGAATGTCATGGTTATTCCTTGGGGATGGGCCTTGCCAGGGGCCGGATACAGGCAGAGGGAGAAGAGGAGGTGGGTATTGCGGGAATTGCCCTCTCGATTTCTGAACTGAGCACTTTCAGCAAGGGAGGAGGCTGGCCCAGGACACCTTCTCCTCCAGCTTTGGCAAAGGCAGTATGAGCCCATCAAGAGTCTGGCACTGATGGGCAGTGACAGGTATGCAGGGCTCACTCTTT
>NW_010417995.1:0-7744 GCF_000710305.1 Buceros rhinoceros silvestris | reverse complement strand
AGTATGAACACATCAAGAGTCTGCCACTGATGTGCAGTGACAGGTATGCAGGGCTCGCTCTTTCCAATAGGATGTGGCATTTGGCTGCAATTCAGGTCTCTTTGTAAGGGATCTGTCCCAACCTTTCAAAAGCCTGGGTTTACTAATCCTCCCTTGATTGTTTCCTGCTTTGAGCAATTTACATAGTTATTAGGCCCAGCTCTCATTCTCTTCTCTAAAACACGCGGAGGACAGGGCTGAATGAGAGGGGAAATTTGATTGCTTAGTATTTTGTCTGCCTATTACTATCACTAGGGAGCAGCTACACAGCCTGGCAACAGTCTGCAGAGAGACTGAAACGCTCCAAAATGAAAAAGACCCAGATTCACATTTCTCCTGACTCCTCATTCTCACAGGCCAAAAAGAAAAAAAGTGAAAGAAAGAAATACGGAAAGAAAAGAAAAGATCGTTTGTTTTCAGAATATTTCTGAATGTGTATATTTTACAGAAGGTTAATTGGAAAGGATGTTTCTACTCCCACAAAGGCTGAACTTGGAGAAGCATCCATCCCCAGGCAGACACTTTGGATGCACAGATGATGTGGGCCAGTGGCCAGCACATGGAGCAGGCCAGCAGGAGATGGGACTGCTGGACCACAAGCCTCCCTGCCTGTGAGGCTGGAGGAATTACCTGACATGTCCCCTGCCCTATCTCAGCCTGGCAGAGCCAGTGAGAGGGTGGTCCCACTGCTTCTCTGGTGGGATTCAGGCTTTGGTTTTCAGCCTTTCCCTTTATAAGCTGCGGCAGAAGTTGGCAGCTCTGGGCTGAACTGAGAAGTTCAGAGGGAAAAGCAGCCCTTTCCCACCCCTCACAGACCTGGTACCTCCTTGGGAAGGGTGAGCAGGGGAAGCTGCAGAGCAGTGTGACAGCCAAGTCATGAGCTGGAATGGCTGCTCCCCCTCTCCTGCAAGAGGGAGGCACCCGGGATGGAAGCAGTCACTCAAATCCTCTCCCCTCAAACATATTTAAAGTTTGGGGATGAGCACAAAGAATGTTTTAAATGGAAATCATTTTAATAAGTACGTATGAAACCTCCAGAGTTAGTAAAAGAAAAAATACTATGAAAACTTGACTTAAAACTACTCAAAGAAGGCAGAGAATGTTGTAGATCGTAGTGACTCATTTTCACACAACGACTGTAATTTAAGATGGCTTTCAGGACTGTCTTGGGAGGAAGATCCTGCTTCACACACTTTTGCATTCTGAGACATTTGAAATGCAGATGGGGAAGGAGGCGGCTTAGGCATGCCTTTGGACGAGAAGCTACAAAGAGGCTCTGAAAGGAAGCGTAA
Organism: Buceros rhinoceros silvestris; assembly: GCF_000710305.1. NCBI lineage: Eukaryota > Metazoa > Chordata > Aves > Bucerotiformes > Bucerotidae > Buceros > Buceros rhinoceros. The sequence goes on along the minus strand of NW_010417995.1, from coordinate 6,413 downwards.
ATCATTTCTCCCGGGTTTCTGGGGTGAGTTACATAGTTGCAGAAGTAGATTGGTCTCTAGGACATTCAGATCATTCACGCCTGGCTGAAACCAGCATCTTTGCTCAGGTCTTCAAAGCAAAACCAGAAACACCCTGTAAGACCAGCTGAAGTCTTGCAGCTGGATTGACCAACATCCCTTGGATCAACGCACTTCTCGGAACCATGAGGGTTATATTACTGTGAAAAAGATGATGTTCCTCATTGCAAATTCAGGTGGTAAAAACAGCTTTGAAACATGCATCAAGTGTGTCCTACTATAATGCCAGAGACAAAATCGAACCTTTAGAGTAGCCGAGTGACACACACCCCAGCTAACTTCAGCCTCACGGCAGCACCACCATCTTGCCAATTTGTAGCTGAATTCACTTGAATCATCAGATGAACAGATTTTCATCCAGTTTGCTCATCCGGGCTTTCCCACGTGACCACGCTGTGCCTCCAGAGCCTGCTGGGAACGAGGGACTACAGCAAGCACACATGCACCAGCCAGCCAGTACAAGCTCTGTGCAAGAGACCCTTAGCAAGAGAGCAACACAAGCACGTCCAATGCAGAAGCAATAAGCTGTCTCAGTGAGAACATCTTGGACACCTTCATCTCATTGAAAACCACAGAAATACTTCCCCTGAACGGAGTGGGTTGGATCAGGCCATCACAAACCTGCAGCCAGCCCCTACCTGATATCCACACTCCCCAGGCAGCTTTTGGAGTTCAACACCACCATGCCTGCACTCAAAGCCATTTCTGTCTCAGCTCACGTTTACAGTGATTACATCAATTTTTTATTTTCCCCAAGTTAATATTGAAAGACCCAATGTCACATCAATAAGCTATTTCTTTAAATGAGCCTTGGATAATAATTACCAGGAGATGGAAGAACTACAAATCTGTACCCTGTTTAATGGCTGAGCCACTTTTGGTGGGGGGAACGCAGCAAAGTGCCGCGTGCCGTGGTCGGTACTGACAGCCCCTGCACAGCTCTGCTCCTTCCTGTGATCTGCAGCATCTGCTGAGGCACCTGCCCGCGAGCGGGGTCAGCGCCCTTCACAGCTTTAACACTTGCCAGCGGAGAGTTAATCCGTGTCCTTAGTGTTCATCACAAAAATACCTTCCTAACGCTTGTGTCCCGTGCCCGTGTATCTGTTCTTAATCAGCTCGTAGGTCCTGTCTGTGCTGAAAAGCTTTGCCAAGGTAACTCTAAAATGATGGCTTGGTTTATTCAAAGAAATGACATAAGCTACACCAGCAAAAATACACGGACTCGAATTACAGTCACAAATTATCTCCAGGACCGAGTTCTAGATAAAAGTTTTGCCAGCACAGCAATGCTCCTTAGGGATACCATTTTTTCATGACATGTCTACACCAGCGAAAGTCATGTGAGTACAGCTATGCCAGCACAAAATTTCTTTTGCCAGCAAAGAAGCATTAGCCAAAAAAATTAAACTCTTAACTCTTATTGCTTTCCCAGGAACAGTTTCTAGAGTAGATTCAGCTGTAACTTGAACACTAGGGACAGAGTAATCTCCGACATTTGAAATCACTTCTCTCGGGAAGGAAGGCAAGGCACCTCTAGGAGATTATTATGGTGCTTATGGAGATTATTATTATGCTAACGCACCAGCCTCCTCCAGAGCCTCACTGGGCTTGTTCTCCACCACAGGATGGTGCTTGGTGCAGGTTCATACCTGGCACTCTGACCTGAACCCAGGAACTGCTGTAGCTACAGTTGATTCTGCTACAGCAGAGAAGAATATGAGAGACAACCTTCCCTGTTGCCATCACCTGGACCCTAAGCAAGTGCCACAGGAATTTAAAAAAAAATACCTAAACTATGGGATCACACCACCTACAGGTGGTGACTACAGGTTCTTCATCACCATTTGACTCCAGCTTCTACTGTGAGCTCTGCCAAGCAGGTCCTGCTCACCTCCATCAGCTCTAGAGCAGCCGACCGGGGAGGGAGGGAGGGAGGGAGGGAGGAGGCAATGCTCCTGTTCTGCTTGAAATTCCTCAGGAACACACTCGGACGCAGTGTCTGTTCTTTTGGCCGTGCTATCTGGATTGTAACGTTCGTGTTTCTGCTTTCCTCTAGATGCAGGGCAATAAAATCAGTATTCACATTCAGATTTATAACCCAGTAAAGGCAAGTTCTCTCTAATAAAAACAAGCGCATTTATGAGGCCAGATTTCAGGCATGACTTGCAAGAGGGGAAATAACATCCTGTGTAATTCTAATGGCTCACACCTCAGTGGGCAGACACGGCAGATATTTTTCTGCAGCTCTGCTTCTGCTCTCAGCCTCCCCTCATCTGTGCAGTGTCTGTGGGTCATTTGCAAAGTCCTCCAGTGCCACTCTGAGCTGCAGCTGAGTTGGCCAGCACTCTAATGGCTCACACCTCAGTGGGCAGACACGGCAGATATTGTTCTGCAGCTCTGCTTCTGCTCTCAGCCTCCCCTCATCTGTGCAGTGTCTGTGGGTCATTTGCAAAGTCCTCCAGTGCCACTCTGAGCTGCAGCTGAGCTGCGCAGTGATCCCAGTCCCATGGTCTCTGGGGGGAGAAGCACAACCATGGACCCTCTCTCTGCTTCCCACCACACATCGATAAACACGCCAGGCCAAGATTTGTGGCTGAGGTGCCAAATGCTGGCCACAGAGACTGGGCCAGGAGAAAAGCCCATAGGCTGCCGTGTTGCTGTCAGTGCCCTGACAGTCATTTCATACTAGCAGGCGGCACTTCTGGGACTGCGTGTGATCACATTTTCTGTGGTACATTGTGCCTGGTTACATCCCCATGCAATCAGCATCCTCTTGTCTCCTGTGGGTAAACGCAGTGGAAAGACTGAGCCCTCACCCTCCCACAAAACAAAACGAAGCAAGAAGAAATGAGTTTCATCCCTGCTGTTGCAGGTGTCCTCTCTAGAGGGCACTGGGGAAGGGTTGCCTCCGCCTCTTACAGCAGCATTTCTCAAGCTCCCTCTGGCTCCAGTCTAACAGATCCCTGAGCGAGATTTCACTGCTTTCATGTGTTTCACAGTTTCCATTGCAGCCCTTCTGCTCTCACAAGCTCCCCCCCAGCTCCCCATCCCTCAGCGATCTGCCTAGAAGCAGGAGACCCAGGAAGCAGGTGGAGGAAGCGCCTAACGGAGGTTTTGGTCTGGCCAAGTGGGGGGAAACAAGGGGACACCTCAGAGCATTCACTGGGACAGATTTTAGCCTCTGACACAAAGGGTTGTGAATTATGGGGCAGGAAAGCACAAGCAACCAGAAGACTAAAAGCCACCATTTCTCTCTCTGTATTTACTATACCAATAAAATATCTTCATAGCAGCTGGCTGTAATGTAAATCCTCTTTAAGGACTAACGGCTGTGCAGGGGACCATTAAAAAAACAGCTCCATCATTAAGGCTTTTGGTTGAGAGACTGCCTGTACTGTTACTCAGCGGAGAGGACCACTCTGCACGGAGCTGCTCAGAGACTGTTTTGCTCTGGGCTTCACCAATGGGCAGCAAACTGGCTCCCTGGCCCACGTGCTGAATAATGGCTGGAATTCAGGTGGGATTTTCTGTCTCCAAATCAATACTACTCTCTAGAAAACAGCTAAATCAGCTCTGCTTCCTGCAAGTGCCCACCGTGCCCTCCGGCCACAAGCTGCTTGCTGGCCATGGAGCTGGTGGTCTGCTACTAAATATGACCTTACCACAGCCCGTGAAGAAGCGCAGGGCACACAGGCGGGTCTGAGCACTGCTCCCAGGCCAAAGCTCTTGTGCTGCAGCACAGAGCCAGCACTGCATTTCTCTGCAGTGGTCGTGATACGACGTTCACCAGCAAACCCCTCCTTGGGCAGCCTTATTCTCTGCCAGCTCATGAACCCTGGGTATAATTTCAGGGCCTTTGCAATGTGGCACTTTTATGGGTACATTAAAAAAAATTAAAAATCAGTTATCACCTGAAAACCAGTTAATCAGTTGCAGAATCAGTTCCTTTTGAAGTAGTAATATAATCATTTACCTCTCTCTTTGTTCATGGGGCATCTGCCTTTAATCTATCATCTTGCAGGCTTTCCAAACAGTGCCTGTCTCTGCTGTGCTAAATTCCCAGGATGCTGCATTTGGAGGATGCTCTTCCACATTGACAGAAACAGAGAGGCCCCTGCTCATCTCACCATCTCACCAACTCAACTTCTTAGTGCAAGCTGTGAAGGGGTAAGGGCTGAAGTGATCATAGCAGAGAGCCAGACAACGAGGCTGCCCTGCCTGATGGCCTCAGGAGAAGATGAAACCAAAGCACACCAGGGGGGCAAGAGCCTGGGGCATCACACTCATCAAACAGCAATTGCCTCTCTCTTTCTTCCAGCACAGCATCCTCCCTCAGCTGTTTCTTCGAGCAAAGAGTTTCAGGATTTCCTTGTTGCTTGCTGGGTCATGCCACATGTTGGCACAGACCTCACCCCAGCCCTGGGGTAGTCAGCCTATGAGCAGCCTCTGCCTGGTCCCCCCGCACCATGGTAGCCCCAGCAGGTCTGCCTGGGGTGGCTGTGCCAGCTGTGAGGTGCTCCTTGCCTGGCCAGCTGCCTGCACTCTTTTGCTTGTGCCCAAGCCAAATTAAGCAGATAATTGCTGGCCTCCTGCTGTGGATGCTCCTGTTGCAATAATGTGGGTCACTCTGCCCTGCTTGAGACCTACATTCTTTAACGCCTCTGAGGTCACCTCACTGCTCTTCAACCTGCCTGATGCTGACCAGTGGGCTCAGCGGGTGCTGGGCAGGGGCAGGAGAAGGACAGACTGACAGTACAGTCCCCTTAATCTTGATTTCTACCTTCACCAGCTCCCACAGATGAGGCTCCCACCATAGGGTTATGGATGCTGTGGAGCCATGGGCTGCCAGCCTTTGCAATACCATAGGCTGCACTAGTAACAGTCTGCTATTATTTGGGTGGTGCTGCAGATGGTGAGCCCAGCACCTCTCCCAGCAGCTGGAGCTGAACCCCATGAAACGGGCTGAATCTATCACAGAGCTGTGGGTCCAGATTTATGCTTCACAATCTGCTTTCAAGCAGAGAAGTTGGCACGAGGAGCATCCTCTTGCAGGATTCTGGCTGGCAGCTGCCTGGCAGGATTTAATCAGTTATGTTCATGAAATCTGACCCAACCTGCACCTGCTGACCTTGGCCCCAAGACTTGCAACATGTCAAATGAACGTAGGCTCACAGGTCCATCACTATCTTTTTCTAAGAGCCGGTATATCATCCATCCAGTACATCTGGATGACCTTTGTGTAACCGGCATGCAGATTCCTGATTGCGTTTCTCAGATTTTCACAGAGAAAGAGCATTCCATATATAAAAAATAAGAAAATATCATCCATGGAAGAGATAAATGAAAAATAGCTGCATCTTTGCACGAAAGCTCTCCTGTGCTCCTTGTCTGACCATGTAAATGGGTTATTACTGCATAGTTTATATCTCCCTGCTCCTCCATGGCTGTAATGGAGAAGACAAAAGCCTGGGTTGCTCATTATGAATCAATAAGCCCTGTTTTCTTCCTCTGAAGCATGGGTGGCCTCACTCCTCCAAGGCCAAATCCTCTCAGTGACCACCTAGAAGGACTTCCTAGAAGGAACACTAAAGATGAGCTCAGCCCTGGTGAGAAGACACAGTGAGAGCAACTGTTTCAAAATGGAGCTCTGTGAAAAAAATCACATCTTCTTCTGAACCTGCACAGGTGATAAGGAAAATATTCTTCAGGAGGAAAAGCACAGAAAACATTGGTTTTGAAGCCTTTTAAAATGCGAGCGTGAAGGTAGCCACCCAACTGGGTTTTCGCTGAGTTTTAATTAGATGAGGCGTTTGATTAGTCTATTATTGAGATATCTGAGATAAATAAGTTGAGCTAACAAAGGGTGGGTGGTCACAAAAAGGACCACTCCAAATTAAAGATCATTTACTAACGTACATAAGGATTAGCAGAAAGTACATGGCACCGCGGGGTTAATCAGAGGAGGACAGTTTTTACACGAATGTAGAGGATTCTCCTTTCCTTTCTAAAGTTCATCAGATCTTCACTGCTGAGCCCTACGTGGTGCATCCACAAATAATAATGTCTCCTGGATGAACGTCCCACCTTGGCCAACAAGCATTCAGGTTTGGTCATGATAAAACTGAACTCAGTGGCACTTTCAGCGTGTATTATCTTACATTGACTATGCTTAAAGTGTTTCCTGGATGTTGTAATTCTCTATTTGCACAGCCAACCAAAATTTTCTTCTTGATCATTAGAAACTACAGTGAACAACAGATGGCTGACTGGTGCCATATAACCTGAAGTTACCACAGCATTTCTCCTGAGCTTCTTTTTCTTTTTTTTTTGGGGGG
>NW_010417994.1:8392-13498 GCF_000710305.1 Buceros rhinoceros silvestris | reverse complement strand
AGAAACGCCGAGCATCAGCAGCGGTGACAGCGACAGTAAACGATAATAATAAAATACATAACCGAGCCCGGGAGGGGGTTCCGTTTAACGCTCCGGAGTGGTTAGGGGTGCCCACACGCCGCTGTCCAGTCCGTCATTAAACCAGCAGCTGCGGTAATGAAAGCTCTTCCCCTCCTTCGGTACTGCGGGAGGAGGAACTCGGGGACTCGGAGAGGTCTGATCCACCTCTGGACAGCAGTGCTTGGGGAACTGCTTCCGCACCCGCCGAAAGCAGCGTCTAAGTTTCAGGACCCCAGTTAAAATTCACCTAGACCTCTTAACGTGTAACTTGGTATGTTTCTCCTGAGCAGAGTGAGGCCATAAACAGTTATAAAAATACAAACTGCAGGAAGAAGCTCTTCCAAAGGCAGTATTGCCTCCACTTTGCTGCCCAGATCTTAGGCAGGAGCTAGCACGGATGCAGTCTAACCGACCAGACCACCACCCCCACCAGGCTGAAACCTCGTGTGTACGGAGGACCTGCTCCGGTCTCTAAACGTGAACGTTCAACGTCCAGACAAGGCTGAAGAGACAAAGAACAGCCAACCAAGAGGGAACGCTCGGGATGAGGTGAAAGCCTGTGCCAGTTTAGCTTCCTCCACATAAACACCTGAAACAATTTCATCTGCCGCGCGCAGAGGGAGCGGCTGTGGAAACACGGCAGCCCCTTCCACTGCCTGAACTGACCTAACGCCCGGGTGCCCCCAAAGCCCACAGGTTTCCACCAGGAGACACTGCAGTGATCACGGAGCAGGCCCGTGTTCCTCCAGCGTGCCTCCACAAGACGCGTATCTGGGCCTGACGAGACATGATGATGCCCATTTCAACAGCCGCGGGTATTGGCAGGTATCTGGCAAGTGGCGATTCAGGAGATCCTGTTCCTGAACGCTCCTGCTGCAGAAGTTTTCCTGCATGACGCTACGCCCGTGTGCCAGATTCCGACAGGCAGCCCAGCGCTCTGCAGAAACAAGCCAGCGAAGCAGCCTGGTGTTCTTCAGAGCACACCAGCGTTTGGATCAGCGTGTGGGAGCTGCGCACACCCAAGCTACAAGCCAGCTGGATCACGAGCTGCCGTTTCAGTGGAGGAGGAAATGGGGAATCTTCCCATCCCTACCCGCCCTTCCCAGAGCCTAGAGTTTTGTACTTTTGGGAAGGCACCACTGGATCTGAGACACTGCACCGGAGCAACAGCCTCCTCCCGGGTGGACCCCGGGGCCGCATGCTTTTGAACTTCAGGCAGTTAGAAGAACTTACCGGCAAATAATCCAATCAGGTCGTGTGTATTCAAGAGTTACTTTCGACTGCATAGCAGGGCTCATCTTCGGGCTGGCTGAGAGTTCCCAGTTAACCATTCACCCGTCGGCAGATCAGCTGAATGGAGCCACTGGACTGATTCACAGTGAGTAGAAGGGCCTCAACCCAGGAGAGCAGAGATGATTCTGGCCTAGAGATAATTTATCTTTGTCTGCCTGGCCAGACAGCCTAAGCCCTAAACCACTGACTAAAGAGCAGCTGTGTGTCTTTCCGCACCGTTCAAGACTCCCTCGATTAACTTTTACAGGCGAATATCCAATGTCAGTGCGGATACCTGGAGGTCAACTGCACAGCACACGTGAGACTAGCAGCGACCAAGGGCTGCCAAGGACAAAAGTCAAGCTAGAGAAGACCCGCAGTGGGAAGGTGATCTAGCCGAAAGCCTGAGAGCTAGAGCTGTGGAAGAAACGCCAGCCGGACAAGATCTAAACCGCACCAGGCACATGCATGCACCAGCGTCCCCAGGTAACTGTTCTTTACCAAGCTGGTTTGTCACCCTCACTGCACATCTGCATATCAATGGCTTTCACCTGACTCACGTCGTGCCTGGAGAAGTCTGAATAACGGGTGAGCTGCACAGGGGAGATGCTTTGTTCCCTGCTCTGCTTCTGTACGCTAGATCAGCTACAAAATGTCTTCAGATTGCAGTCATTCAGTCTGAAGGAATTAAACGAACACTTAAAGACCAATGCACTGCGAACATTCTCTTCAATCCCTTCTCCCAAACCAACCAACCAGCCCACCTGAAACTCGCACAAGCCACCAAAACAAGAAAGATTCAGCATAGACAAAGGACAAGGACTTGGCAAGTAAAAGGAGGTTCTCAACCCTGAGCGACATTCACAGCGAACTGACAGTTTTCCATCTCTCCAGACCCAAATAGGATGAGCCACATATTGCAAGGAGAATGTCCTGGAGCACAGAGGCTGGTGAAGATCACAACCAGGGTCTGCAACAACACTAGATGGACTCACACTTAGCACAGCAAACACCACAAACCAAAACAATGGAAGACCCTAGAAAAACTGTAATAAATTGCATCACTGCACAAACATCACAGCGTACGCCTAACATGAGCCAGAAGAATGACAGCAGCACCACATCAAAGAAATCCTTCGCAGAAGCCGAGCAGAAAACTGGTTTAAACCCATTGAAGCATGTGCTACAGATGAACACTAGTGCACCGTGCAGTATGGTGCCGAAGAGTGGTGTCACAAGGAACTAAGGACAAGGATAACCGGCTGCTTCAGAGCTGTATCGCAGCAGATGTGCTTGGCGTGTCACACAGACACCTCACTGGACACGCCAACACGTCTGGGGACCAGCTTCAGCAGCCACGCGTACAGCGCAGGAACAAACCACTGCGCTGCGCAGCGCTGCAAACTGGAGTTACCCAGCCGAGCTCGTGAGGGGGGAGCTGCTAACAGCCCTCCCCCTGACAGCACCGCGCGCGAGACCTCTGCGTTTTGTTTCTAGCTGGAATCCGGTTTATAAATACAGTTCTGTGAAACAGGTCAAGCGTCTGAGTTTGCAGAGATCTGCGTGGTTCGTGCAGAAGGTGCACCAAAGCTGAGCCGAGCATCAAAGAGAAAAAGCTCTCCCAGTAGTAATTCTGTATGGATGCTTCTTAATTCAGCCTTCTGAATCCCAGCTACCGCACGTCCTGCTAGAATTGCAAATACAGGCTGGGGTGAACAAACAGGCTTTGGTAAACAAGTGCTCTGGCACACAATGTTCTGTAGGTGGGGTCTACCCAGAATGACAAAGTTCTTCCTCAAATTGTAGAGATGAGCAAGAACACAAGCACCCTATTTGCACTTCCAAGCTATTTGCTGGTATTCTATTCAAATGGAACTAAGCAGGGCGTGGGTTTGGAGTGTGCATGTCCCCTCACAAAAGGCTCGTGGCCTTCTTCCAAAATCCCATCGTTTTAACGTCAGCCGAAGAGCTACGAATGGATCCCATTTGGGTTTGCTATTCTGTTAACACAAATGACAAACTGTGTAAAGACACATTTCACTAGAGCCCTGTCACACACCAAACTGGAGTAGAAAAAAAATACTAACAATTAAAAAGTCCCGCTACCAAAGCAAGAGTCTGTATCTCATAACCCCGGAAGGACAGAGATGTAAGCAAAATGTCTTAAGGGTTTATTATTGCTGTCCTTCCTTTGCTCAGTTGTTTCTCAGCCATCCCCTCACGTTTGCCAGCTGCCCAAACTATTCCTGGCCCACAGAGAAGACCACTTCCATCCACCAACTCCAGAGCCTGGGGGTTGTTCTCCCACACAAACACTCCCTCTTTCCATCCTGGGAGCTGCGGGTCAGTGTCTCAGCGGTGCGAGTGGGACCGAACCGTTCAGCGAGTTCCAGCGATAGGTTCACATAAAGACAGACCCTGTCCTCTTACAGCAGGTACAACCAACGCAACACAGCGCATCCAGGGACGAGCTGGGACAGAGATGGTCAATCTTTGGACTCTGCTGAACTAAGTTTTCTTTAACATATCTTTTTCTTTTTATAACGCAGCAATGTGGCAGCTGCCAGTTAACGGCATGTTGTAACTCTGAGTATGAACCACAAGCAACAATTAAGGAAATCCCTCTAATCTCAATATTAACTCAAGACCGCGGTTCCGTTGTGCAGTTTTAAGCAGGAGCAGGCAGCATTTAATCTTTCATGCCAGCAGTTATGGTGCTAGGTGGTAAGGACCACGGGGAACAAGGCAAGATACTGTAGATTACGGCAGGGAACATGAATATTACGTAGGAGGAGAAGTTATCACAGAATCACATCTAGTGACATTCGGCTCTGATGCACATACAGCCATTTTAAAGGGAAAACAGAACCCAGTTACTGCAAAGACACAGTATTTTCTTGCAGTCATTGTTCAAATTAGTCAAATGATTCATAAGAAAATGCTCCTGCACACAAATCCAAGCTACTCCCTTCTCCTTCTGTAAGGCACGAGATCGAGAGTGAGTCCTATCCCTACCAGAGTTTTCTCCAACACCGCTGTACGAATTGAAGCAATTTCTGCAGATGACAGCGCAATTCAGAGCTCGCACACCAACACAGAAGAGCAAAATGCCAAAGCTACCTAATTACACGGCAATCTTCGTGTCAAGCGGATTCATTAAGTGTTTTTATAAACCATTGAATCAACCGAAGAAGAAATGATGTTCTAGAAAGAAGACAAAGAATGCTGTAAAGCCGCGAGAACGCGAGGTGTACACCCCGTGAAGTGAAGCCCTCGATAAATACGCTGTTGGTGTGTCCGCAGGAGAACACGGGAGCTGTGCGGGACCCGTGCCCCGGTCAGGAAACCACCCGTGACCAACCCCTGCTCAGATGCAGCTGCAAGGGCGATGAGGAGCCCCGGACAGGAACGTGCACCACGCTGATGGGTGCCAATAGGAGCGGTGTTGGAGGAGGGTGCTGGTACCTTCCACCCTTGGCTCCACTGACAAAAATTTGGCTTTGGCCTGACGCAGACACCATGCAAGTGCTCAAACATCTCCCCGTGCCGCGCTGGCTCTGTTCCCCTCGGCTCTGGGATGAGTCGCTAGCAGGCTTCCACACCAGACCGCTTCCGACTCAAACACACCTTCCGTTTATAGAAAAAGTGTTGCCCTTCAAAATACCCACTTCAGAAGTAATGTCTCATCCTTCACCTTCACATAACTGTGGTTCTCCCAGGCCTGTGCTGCTTGTTTTTTTCTTTATTTGCCACCCATTTGTGCCTCCCCGCATG
>NW_010417994.1:7921-8380 GCF_000710305.1 Buceros rhinoceros silvestris | reverse complement strand
CCAGAGCACTCAGCACATATCTGGTATGCAGTGAGGGATAACATGTTTACCTCCTACCAGGAACCTAAGGACAGACTTTTTCAACACCTACAGGAGAAGCCCAGTGCAAAAGTCTTTTCTCTTTCTTTTCAAATACTGTCATAACCTTCAAAAACCAGTCTGCTTAAAACTCCTCAGCTCCCCTCTCAGAAATAAAACAACAATAAAAACTCAGCAGCATCAGGGCTATTTGTTTGACAGCTCGAACCTACAGCTCCATCAACCAGCACCTTGGAAATCAACCAGAACAGCCCGAAACAGGAATCTAACAGCACATGGAGTGGTGGCACAAGGAGCAAAGGCCCGTCCAGTGACACAAAGCTTTACTGGGATTTAGGCTCACACTTCTTTAATTCAAAATTAGCAATTATTAAATTAAAAAATGGAGAAAATACAGAAGGCATCAGATCCTTTAGACGT
>NW_010417994.1:7354-7736 GCF_000710305.1 Buceros rhinoceros silvestris | reverse complement strand
TTCAGAAGACGAGCTGTCACATCTGTCCTTTAGTTAGGCTTTAGTTATGCTCCCAAACTGCCTCGAGATACTTGGACGATCAGCCTACAGATGCAGGAAGAAAAACTATTAGTTCAGGATGGGAGAACAAAGGTGAAACGTATCATCGCCAGGACAGAGAGTGATCTGGAAGGATGGGGTGAGGTGTAGCAGGCGATGTACAAGACACTGCCCACGGGCAGGAGACATCAAATACAGAAATACAGGATAGGAATCAAGCGGGCAGCCGACTACAGCAGGTGACAGGAGACAAGCAGGTGCTGCTCCGAGCGAGACAAACCCTGCTGTGAGGTACCAAATGAAAAAAAGTGTCGGGATGCAAAGCCTGAGCATCGGCTGGTGG
>NW_010417994.1:0-7243 GCF_000710305.1 Buceros rhinoceros silvestris | reverse complement strand
GCTGCTGAACTCAAAAAGACCCTGCTTGACTCTGTGTCTGTGACTACCCAGGGAAGATGTGGACCCACCCGAGAGGGTCTAGGAACAGTGATGCGGATGCAAAGTCACCTAGAAAATGTGACTCCTGGGGAGGTGGGACAGACAAGCGAGTTGTTAGCACAGGATAAAACACACTGAGGGGAGGAGAGCTGTCACACTGGGAGACTACCACAAAGAGCATAAAATAGCGGAACCAGAAGAGAAGGCCACGCCATCAGTCCTGTCCAGTGCTGAGTCATAAAGCAGCCACCAAGATAAAGAACTCATCGCCAGTTCCTAATTTCTTATCAACATCTTCTCAGTCCTTGATGCAACTCTCTTCTCCCACGAAGGGCCAAGCTGTGCACGTCTCGTGCGCAGGGCCACCCTCGGCTCCCAGGGGGGCCATGGCTCTGCAGCACCCAAAACATTCGGCACCTTTGGATTCTGGTGAGGACGGTGTTGTTTCTTACTCTGCGCACACCACGCATCCACCAGGGTTCCCCGAACCACGATCTGGGCTTGGACTGGGTGGTTGATGACAACATTTCTTTGCAATCACTTCAAGTGATGCTCCTGTGTAAAACAGCCAACGGACTTCTGCACATGTCGACAAGTTTACAGTTCCATTTCCGAGTAAAGCCCTGGAAGAGTTCCGAGGTTCCTCCTTCCACCTCTACTTTATAGACTCGCTATAAACAAATGCGCATGTAAGGCGGGGAAATATACCACAAACAATCCCAACTGGAATCACCAAACACAACTAACACCTTTGCACAGAAATGCTAGAAACCTTTTAACACGTGAGAGAAGCTACAGAGTTCTGGTTTTATCCCCAGATAATTAAACAGTGGGGAAAATGGCTGAGGGCATCAAAGCAGAGTATCTCCACTGGGGATCCTCGCCAGCCCACGTCGCAGAGCTGTGTTTGCAGGACTGGCTTTATTGACACATTCTGCTGAACTTCTCCACAAGTTCAATGTTCTAAGCCAGTTTACAAACTTCTAATAGTTCTGTCAACTCACATAAAATGTGCTGAAACACCCAGGCGCTATGATCCAAACCAAATTAACTACAAATTTGAAGTTGCTCTAAACTGGTGAGGTCAAGTCAAGCTTCTAGTTTAAATTTACACTGCCGTGGATGTGTGAACCAACGTCTGAGCAGCCAAACTCACTTTTAATTGGCTCAGACAGAAGATGAACTCTTTCCGTTTCAGCTTGCCTTCTGATTTTAATTGGGTAGAAAACTACTGTAAATATTTTCTTCTTTCTCACCCCCTCTTCCCAAGGCTTCTTATAAACAAGGGAGGTATTGTTTCGCTGCTAAGTGCCCTAGCCCACACACCCAGACCCAAACAGAGAGTACGTGTGCGCCCGGACTGCTGCCGAGCACGCAGGTTTCTACACCGCTTTTGATCTCGCACTGCAGAGCAGCTCCTGTACCTCTAAACAAACCGACTGCAGGCACAACCTGCAGCATCTTTTCAGTTTGCTTTTCAGTATCTGTGCAGGGAGGGAAGAGCTGGCTTGGAAACTTTGGCAAATGAACCTTGAAAGGTTTGCTCAGTGGTCTCCGAGCCGCTGGTCAGCAGCTCTGTGCTGTTCAAAGCCCAAGTACAAGTGCATCACTGTTCTCTCGTTTACATGTAGAAGAATAATTCTAGGATTCATGGCAATGCCAGCTTAAACTTAGCTCCAAAGAAAGAAACCCTTTGTTTTCAAATAAATCAGTGCCTGGTTTTAGATAATTCTATAAAGAATCCTATTCATCCACCACATAACGTATTAGTTAACATGAAAAGTGCACCGAAGAGGCAGCCAACCTCCCAAAAAATGCTGAAGAGCAGGGAAGTTAAACCCATCTATCTGGTGAATGCCTCTAGAGTTACATGGAATGTGTGTGGACACAGACACGGGATGCAAAACCTCCCTGGAAACAGCACGGCTTGTTCTGGATGCAAACACTCCACACGAAGGCAGTCAGGAGTTCTGGAGCACCCTGGCCACGTTCTCTCACCAGAGCAACGCGACTGCTCGGCTCTTCTGTCGCTGCTGCGAGGACCCCGTGATGGTCAAGGGATGGTTTTGGGGTCCCCGGACAGAGAAACCCCGAATGCTTTCAGACCTTGCTCTGAAAACAGAAGGATGGCAGCACAGAGTTGTTAGACCCCACAACTGCAAAGACCACAGACATGCTTCTACCAAGGGCCGATTTGGGAGGGTGAAATTTAGATGGTTTCGTATTAAAATGCTGCTCAACTACTTCCATGCTAGTCTGAAGATGCAGAACCCCTTGTGATAGAGCACAGGATCAAGATGAATTTGTTATTCACGAGAAATTTACCGTGAGTATCAGGAGCTGAGCTTGACACCACTAGACTCATCACTTAAACCAAAGGCTTAAATGAAACAGGAGGGCCTAGTATTGAAAAAAACCATCAGGAGGCAAATTGGATTCTGGGCTGCCAGCACCTCCTGGGACTCTGACTACCTGTTTCACTTCTCATCTGCCATGAAACACCGCTACCTGCTCTTCACAGCTGCACCTCTTTTTACTGCCTTTAATGAAAACAGAGCTTTTTTCCTTATTCCTTTTCTTTCCTATAATACAATCAGGATGCACCATTACCGCTGCAGCAGGGAAGCAGAAGTCTGCGAGATCTCTGAGGCGCTCGTCTTCAGGCGTTTGACAGTCTGGGTACTTTTGCCAAGCAGCTTTTAGTTGTGAACCGTTCTAAATTTGCTCCGCTCTGTAGTTTTTGGTAGCACTCCAAACTCAGAGGCTGAACGCGTCTTGCCTTTGCAAGGTATGGTTAAATCCCACCCAGAGGGAGTGCTACAGTTATTTTTTTTCTCTAATTACCTCCTATCCCTCTTCCATGCTCTTCCCAACATTGAAGCAAAACACAGCCCATAAACTAGAGATTCCACCACGCTAAGTAAAAGCATTCATTTTCTGAATGCTCAGCCCTTACTTATTTACTAAACTTAGTATGAAACATTTTAGGGCTTGATAGTGATCCCAGTTCATAAATACCTACCACTAACACAGCAGAAAAAGAGGTCTAAACCTAAACTGTCCCCATCTAAACGCACAGATCACCGGGCAATAATCCTCACAAGCGCTCACAATCTCTCATTAAAACCTGAATTGGAGCAAAGATGAAGAGGCAAAGCCCTGAAGTAGCTGTTGAGAGAGTTTCCAACAAGTAAGCGATGTGTTTCCCTGACTGGTGCCTTGTTCAACAGTGAACAGGAAAGTCAGGAGGTTGGCACAGGGTTAGTGTGTATTTACATACCGGTTTCGCACCCTGTGTTACACTGATAAACACAAACACCCCATTCCAGGGCTGTTTGATAAACACTCCAGCAGGAGGGGTGACTCTGTGGGGCACTGCCACTCTACTCTGATGCACCTGCTACCTCAGCAACGCCGAGCCCAGGCTCAGAGGCAGGCGGAGGTCTGGTCCAAACCACCGCACCGTTCACACCACGGCGAGAACATTCCAAACAGCTCTGTTTCCCCAGCTACTCCACAACAGCGAACGGGATGATGGAGGAGTGCTGCTGAAGGAAAACTGACGGCAAGGACCGAACGGGACGGGTGGCAGCAGCGAAGCAGCGCGCTGGTGTCTCAGACACGGATGGAAGCGTGTCACTGTCGCTCCTCAGCGGAGACGAAGAGTCAGAAGTTGGCAGCTCTTTGGTTTACTCCAGGACAAACGTAACGGTCTGTGAAGTTGCACAACTTCTGCAGTGGCAGTTTTGCAATTGGTTTGGCAAGGCACACGGCACTCGCAGCCTGCCCGTCGCCCTCAGAGCTTCAAACAAGACTGCCGAGAAACAAGATGCGGTAACTCTTTGATTTTTGTAAAGGAGCTCTGGAATGAATTTAGACACCAGCCTTGCTTATCCACGCTCCAGCCAGCCAGGTGCTTTCCTGCCCCAAACCAAAGACACACTGTGGTGGCAAAGCAAAGCATTTCAGAGAGGAAGGAGTGAGGAATTTCCCGCTCTGGTCAGATGACGGTCGCAGGGTGTCTGAGGAGGCTGGGGAGGAAGCCTGTCCACACAGAACTGGACGAGGGAACGGGGTCACAGGTCAGGTCACAGACACCCAGATCTGTGGTACAGGTTGGTTACGACAACACCTAAAAACTGGCATAATACAGAACTGCCCAGCTGACAGCAGTCGCCACACAGAGACACCACATGAGAGCTGTCCCAGGATGGAGGCTCCTGCACCGCAGACGGGGCTTTCTGGTAGGAAACACTGGACACTCCAGGCTGTGCAACAGCTGCAGAGGTGGGCACGATGCGGGCTGCAACTCCTTGGGCACAGGCACCGGGAGCCCAGGTTTCAGCTACTAGAACACAGTTTACTCTTTGGACACATCCCACCAGCAGCAGCTCTCGGGGAAAGGCGAGCTCTGGCCCCTGTTTTGGTGATGTTTTACACAGAAAGCTTCTCTCTGCCCTCTGAGACACAAGCCAGCCTACCAGCGCGTGTTTACAGTGCGCTTGCCAGGCGTCCCAGTTTCCTGATCTCCTAAGGGCTTTGATGATCCACTACAGCATCTCTAGATAAGGCGCTTAAGAACTTTCTGCTTAAAGAGGGAGATCTCGTATGTTTAAGACACTGTCAGAGCTGGGCAGACACTGTGTGAGGTGGTTGGGAAGACTCGAGGGGGATAAATTCTGTCTGAGAACTAGGGATGCAAGCAGGACCCCGATTAACCGATTCTGAAGTGTTTTCACAGCGTGCCGAAGCCCTTCAGTTCTGCTTGGGGAAGCGCAAGTGTTTGCTTTGCAGGTTGTTTTAGCATATGGATACTACTTAAACTAGGGCAAATGAATCCTCCAGTGTAAACACTCCAAGTGCTAACTTCAAATAAAAACAACATATTGCTTTACTACAGCTCACGCTATGTAATTACATGGACTACTTATGCTAGTTTCTAGTTCCTCGCTCTCCAGAAAAAAATAATTCATAGCAGTATAAGTCTTTGATGACTTAGGAACATCCAGAAATGAAGTCACAAAACCATCCAAGAGTGACTTTCCTTTTGGGAAGTGCCCACTCCTTAAAAAATAACATTATTCTGAATGACCAATTAGACAGCCAGAAAGAAATGATTCACTTACCGCTGTAAATCTCGATTTACACGCAGAAATGCAGGGCGTCTGTGGAGAGCACGGCTTGTAGCCCGGACAAAAGCGCCCTGGTATTTGCATGCAAATAATAAAACCGAAACCATCTGGACAGTGATCTGGGCTATAGTCAGGATAACCCAGGAGAGCTGATGTGTGTGGCTGAAGGATCACAGCTTATTAGAAGCTTATCCTATACGGATGGGATGGAAAATGAGGTTTGACATACCCTCTTATGCAGCGATGGGGAACATGAACCTGCAGTTAGCACGGATGGCATTATAAATCGAGAGACGATTTCCATCACAAATCCTAGAGCCCAGGGGAGACAAGAGTTGCTTTGCATCTATTTTTATTTACTAATACCTGTGACATTTTATTTAATATACTTCATTTTTGACTCTCAGCAAACCTCACTGAAATACCTTGTTGCTGGGTCAAGTCAGCTTTGGAGGCTTGCAGCTCCTCCCACTCGCCAGGCTGAAACAATCCTGCACGCTAAAAACCAGCAATCGCTATTTTAAACGCACGCCATTATAGTCAAATTATCCACCTACTTGTGGATTGACTTTAAACCAGTCAGAGAACGAACAGAGCAGTCATTTTAAAGTGCCCACATCTCCCAACTCGAACTGCTCTCTCCGCAATACGGTATTTTATAAGCTGGGTGGGCTGGGAACCGCCCAAGCCCTGTCCTCCATCCATCCTCTGAAGACCGCCGTTCCCTGAGCCTTGAGCACGCAGCTCTGGCAGACACCTGTCCTTAGAGAAGGAGACTGCAAAGAGCAGCAACACCAGAGAGCCACTACTCCTACCGGCTGCTGATATCAGAACGAAGGTCCCCCCAGAACACCATAACCAACGAGTGACAGGTCTTGTGGTGCTCTGGACGCAGCCCATGTATATACCAGTCCACACAACCCTCCTGCCCCTCAGGAAAGGTTTAATCCTCTTTTAGACAACAATAGGTACTGAATTTATTAGATGAGCATGAAAGAAATTAAATACGAGGGCTGTCAGCATCTATTTTGAGTGTCCAATACAGATGTCAGTGCTGTTTCAATGCTCGGAGCACGTAACAAAGAGGCAGTAGCACTTAAGACAGAGAAATACAGAGTTCAAAACAACTGGGTTTCGGTCCAAGCAGTGCATACTCCTGCCCTTCATATACTCCCAAAAACTAAGGGAAACAGCCTGCAGAATTCTGACAAAAACCAGCTCTGCAGGAGTTCGTAAGTCTCAGCAAGCGGAAGACAAGGAGCGCTGACCGATGCTCAGGGAAGAACCGAGCCGAAGCGTCCTGCAAACACCCAGCCCTGCAGGTGGATGCTGTGGGATACACTTCCAGGCTTCACTAGTTCCCTCCCAATGCGAATCCTCCAAGTCTGCGTCGGGATTTTACCTTCCCCTGAAACAGACTGGTGCAGAAAGTACAGAGACTCCACAACTCCTCCTGCACGGGAGGAAAAAACATGTACACGCTGCCGCCAACCTCCTCTCATGCTGAAGGTGTTTCAAGGGGTAGAGGAGGCAATTCCGGCCCTCGCCGGCCTGTCACAGAGACCGCTAGAAGAGAGACCTGAACTGCGTTAACTGCTCTTCCTCTGCGGGGCACAAAGCAGAGCAGACCAGCGTCTCCCCATCCTCCTGGGGCACGGGGAAACGGCTCTCTCAACTCCAAAAGTAAATGCCAAGCCACGTCTTTCCTCTCCAGCGCCTGCTTCCAGCTCAGTTACTGTCTGCATGGCATGGTGTAGCGGAGCTGGAAGGGAGCGTGGTAGTGCCCGCAGTTCCATCCCAGAAATCAAACCCTCCCACACCCAGCCATGCAAAATAAAGCGTAGTATGTACAACCACCCACGGGCACGGCGTAACGCGCAAACCCGGGAGGGCAGGAGCGCGGCAGGAGGGTGGGAGCGAGAACCAGACGAGAGGAGAATGTCACATGCAGAATGACTTTGCAACTTCTTTGCAAATATAAATCTAAAACCAGCTGAAAAAAAAAGAAATAGGAGGAGTTTCTCCATGTTTGTTTGTTTATCCACCCGCGACAACCAGCTCTGCCCCAGCCC
>NW_010417993.1:0-9405 GCF_000710305.1 Buceros rhinoceros silvestris | reverse complement strand
CCAGGTCAGGTTGGCCCTTGGGGCCCTGAGCACCCGGCTCTCTCAGGGAGCACATGTCCCTGCTCCCTGCAGAAGGGTTACACTAGATGAGCTTGAAAGGTCCTTTCCAACCCAAAACATCTGATGATTCTGTGATAGTACCAAGGTCTAGAGAACTTTAGTCAGTAGAATGCAGACTAGAGGGCAGGAGACTGTCTGAGAGAGCTTGGGCAGCGAAATCCTCCCAAGGTCCCTGTCCCATCTCATGTTGGAAGGGTGTGCTCAGTCCTCCTAAGAAAAATGCCGGCAGTGGCAAAAGGCCGGTCTGCGGGAAAACAAACCACCACCCCCCAGTACGTCTGCATTCCACAGCCATGTTCAAAGGGATGGATTTTTTTTCTTCTTGAGCAAGAAACACTCGCAGAGTCAACATCCAGAGAATTTGATAGCATCTACGTTGCCTTAAACACAACCAGTCTGGTTCTCTCATTGCAGGCTGCTAACCATCACCTGGCTCACCCGTCCTCGGACAAAGCCAGACCAGTTTAACTCCACTCAAACTGGCTGCCAGCTCCTACGCACTGCTGAAGAGTTTGTATGCTTTTTTCAAGAGCCTGGTGGACCAAGGAACCTGCCTGATCCAGCGAGACCACTCCATCCTCAGAGCTATACCATCACTGCCAGCTCTGCTACCTGCTTCAGGCAACACAGACACAGCCTTCTTCTTCCCATCACTGAGTAGTAAAGCCTCTAAGGTGGATCTTTTCTTACCCTCTTCCATAACTTTGAGAAGTAGAATGGGCTCATGCCATGTTTTTAGATGCCAGACAAATTCCTCCTGCTTGAAGATAGTAATACGACTGCAGAAATTTATATTGCCACGTGAGGTGGGCTCTGCCAGGCTGACGTCTGGAGGAGAATTAAGGGAGACGGTGACGCTGCCAGGAGGCAAACACAAGCTGGGAGTAACCAGGCTAGCACCAAAGACATCGCTATTGCAACTGGTCTGCCTTTGGCTGCCTCCCGGCCTCCACACTGCCAGCTGTCCTGAGTAAGCCCCCCAGAGGGACTCACGGCGCGGCAGGGGTTAGTCGTGTGCTAAGGTCCGAGTAAAGGTTAGAATCAAACAATGTCATGAACTGCTCTATCAAGCAGCTCTGACACGCACTCCTGAACCCCCACGTGAGTATCAAGTAAGCACTGACACCCAAATAAACTATTTCTCACAAAACCAAGTACAGAAATAATAGCAAATTCAGGAGTTTCCTGTGATTAATTCCTCTCCATTTGGAAAACAGGAGAAGTCCCTGAAAAAAGTCCTTCTCTGCAGGGGAGGGAGGCAGGAAGGAAGGAAACGTGAATTACATGCACCTCTGGACAAGTCCCCCGCTAAAAAAAGGAAGGAAACAAGAGTTAACTATAAAGAGCAGGTTTAGCATCACTGCACAAGCTGGGGGTGAAAGCCCGAGGAAGTGCTGGCTCGAGGTAATGCTGCCGCCTCCCGTCACCACGGGGCTTTCCACAGTCACTGCCCGGGGAGAGGTGAAAGGTCCATCTGTCACCCTTCCATTTGCAGCACCTCTTTGAAGTTCCCTACAGATTAGAATTCCTATTTGATGCCACCTCTCCCCTATGTCATCCTGTGCTTTATTGGTAATAGGGCTGTTAAAAAACACGTGTTTTCACTTTGGTTTTTTTTTATTAAAAAAGGATAAGTCACATGTGAGCGGAGACAAAGGCTCTGTTGATACAACAACATGTGGATTAAATCGGAAAGGAGAAGGAGCTGCTCTATTAAATGGACAGTCCTGCACACAGGGCTCCTATCTAAATTGGTGCAATAAATCAAGAGGAAAGATTTCTCCTTGGCTGCTGAAACAGCCATTTGTTTAGGGGCGGAACAAGAGCATTTTCACATTGCTCTGGACACGGCACACAAAAGGGCTCCTTCAGTTTTGCGCTTTTTTCCCTTTTTTTCTCTTTTAAATACATCCCCCAAGTTTTGCATTTGCTTTACTTCAAAATATTTACTTTTTGGCACTGAAACCAGTGACAAGTCAGCCAGCCAGCACCACTGGGCTCCTCACTAAGCTGCTTCTACTGAAAAGGAAAATAAAGGGAGAAGAAGGAGGAGCAGGCAGTCGCTTGCTCCAGTTACAGTACTGCGTTAGGCAGAGGACTGGCCTAATGCTACGCTTTCCCCCACTGTGTCCCTCTCCTGTGCTTTCACAGATACACATTCTACCTCTCCCCTTCAGTTCTGCCAACAGTGGCTTCTTTGCTCCTATTTAAGCAGGAAACACTCTCCAGTTACCGCTCCCTACTCGTAGCAGACAGCAGTTCATCCCACGACGCCTTCCGTGACCAATGCAACGACCTGCCACATCAGAAGGTCGGCGTGGAGATGGGTAATAGCAGAGAGGTGCTTGAGAAACTCCAGCCAAAGCCACCCTCAAAACGCTGCCCAGAAACACATATTTGTTCTCCAGACCCCCAAAGACAAGCTGCTGCTGAGGCAGTGAAAAACAAGGAGGATCTGGCAGAACTTTTGAAGTCTGACACTGATTGTAACTACGGATGGGACCAAGAGCTGCAGCTGCCTGTTTAAATTGAAGCCAGATGGTACCTGGAAGTGATTTCAGTGCTAAAGCAAAGATGACACCAGCATCTACTAATTACATTCACTACATCGAGGATGGCCTTGGCTAAACCTCAGGCAAACATGTCACCACACAGCTCCCGCTCATCCTCACGGAAGGACAAAGGCCAAAACATAAAACCAAACTTTCAGTTCCACGGAAATGTTTGGTGTCGTGTCGGTGTGGTTCCAGCTCGGGAAACATGCCCTGCAGTTCTGCCAGGACTGCCCAGCGTGGGCACCACTCAGTGCTAACGGCTCCGAAAAATGCTTCCAGTCACACCGGTTTGGTTACGCTGTTCTGAACACACAACAAGGTATGTTTTGGACAACGCTCAGCTCATGGCTCCGTTTGCCGACAACCTGGCTCCTGCATATAAAGAATGCTGATCCTTGGACAAAACTGAAAAGCACCAAAAAAAGTCAAAAGTAATGCAAATGATCTGGGTCTGTGACCTGCTAGAACAGAAGCAGCACAGAAGCCACGGAGCAACGATCCTGGTCTGAAATGGGACCTCCCCGACTCCTGCTCTGTGCAATATTTTAATTGTATTTTGGAAAACTTCTAAAATGCTTCAGATTCCAAAGCACATTTATACAGGTGGATTAACCCTCCCAAGATAAAAATCATTAACCTCTTTTATTACAGCAGGGAAGAGGAAGGAGACACAATAAGCTATTGGTCAAAGACACAGAAGGAACGGGAAGGCAACAGTTTCTGAAGCAACTTAATTCTAAAAGATTATCTTTTTTTAAGATGATAACAGCAATCCAAGGAAAAGGTTCCAAAGTGGATATATTTTGAGGATCAAGACAGTTTATGGGGTAAAGGCCATAAGAAAAATAAGCTATTTAAATTAATTAGTCCACATTTGGAAAACGATAGCGAATGACCTAACAGCTTGTTGCTGTGTTCCACACAAACGGGCCCGTGGAGTGGCTGATCTCACTTGGGGCCACAGCACAGCGAAGGGCGCGGGGTGATCCATCCCGAGCTTCACACGTTCTGCTCTGGGGCAGCAAACCTCATTTGCATCAGTTCGTTTCTCTGAGGAGTGTGTGTGTGACAGCAGCCTCCCCGTGCGTTCGTTAGTCACCAGTGCCCTCTAACGAAGCTGCGGCTGCAGCTCCAACACCTACAGGGGAGGCTAGGAAAACCCCAAGGGAGGCTTTCCAGAAACGTCTGATCAGACTGTGTGTCCCTTTGAACAGAGAGGGGAAACGGATGAGACCCCCCAAGCGGTGACTGCTCCTGCACGGACATTCTCTACCTGCTCTCACTGGGGGATGTCCCAGCAGGCAGCAGCACTAGAGAGCGCTGGGAAAATTCACAGTTCTCCCACTGCGAGGGAAGGGACACGGAATCAGTTGAAGCCCCAGGGCAGTGAACCCTGAACAACTTTTTAAGACAAACTGAGTTCTACACAATCGACTTTATCTGTAAGGACCTGCTCGGGGACTTTTCAACATAGGATGTAGTTAATCTTTACAAGAATAAGATAATACAATCAACGAAATTCACAAAGCAAAAGGGAAACCTCACGAATCCATTCCCTGATACACCGCTGTACCAGAAAATATTGGTTATTTGAAAGGATGTCTTCATCTAAGAGCAGGCAAGCGAACTGCGCTGGTGAAACAGCATTTGCTACAAGTTTGTATGACTGGTACTCGGTTTGCTGTCACGTTCCCTTTCACCTATCTGCACAAACTAATAAAACATCCTGCCGACAGCAGACGTCTGTTTTGCTTTCAGAAACAAACTCCACACAGAAAAGCTGATACCAATCCTCAGAACAGGAAGTAATTTTGATAATCTCGTCTTCAAGTTTTCAGAATAGAACTGTTCCACTTCGAAATCTCCCTACAAAGACGCAGAACTGTCCAGTGGGATCAGGACAGTCAGGGCAGCCTACGCAGCAGCTGTCCTCCCCCTCACAGCCCACCCCGCGCCAAGGCATCTCACTCAGTGCCCCCCAAACACCCACGCTACGAGCACGAGGTGACAGAGATCGACAAAATCACCAAAGTTGAAAACGATCCTTTTCTAAGCTCAGACAAGAGCTCCTGAGGCTGCCCTGCCCCAGGCTGCCAATGCGGGCAGTGCCCCACATCACCTGCTGCCTTTGGGCAGGCTGGTCCAGACACACCCCAAACTCACCCTGAAGGAGGACAGGGGACGCGTTCTCTGCTGGCTGACGTCCGGGGAATCCCGCGGCCACCGTGGAGCTGTGAGGAAGCGAACAGGCCTGTTACCACACAGAGCTTTTCTACACATACCAACACAACCCCCCCAGCGCCACCGGTCCCAACTTCAGCGCCTCACGAAGTGCTACTGGGAAAGACAGAGATTGCCAAACGTTGTCTTGAACCAGAGTCTTGCACATCTGCCAACATTTTTACTTCTTGCTAAACACCTTCTCTGTAGCATTAAGATCCCATGGCTAAGGGTCACAAAAAAGAACAAAAACACCGTTCCGACAGTCTAAACCACTCAGAGAACCACCATCGTCCTCACCCACTGGAACAAGCACACCACCGTCGGGAAACCTCCACTCCCATCCATCCGAACCAGCCGGTGGCAACCACCGCTTACGAAACGATCACAAGCAACGATGCTTTCAGCTCCAGGCTCATACAAACACAGGCTGAACAGCAGCTCTTCACCCAGCAAAGCACAACTGCCGCCCCTCATCACACAGCCACCAGTTTCATAGCAGGTGCTGCCACGGCTGGCAGCGGCAGGAAAGCCTGGAGGAACCGCAGCTCCTGGCTCTGGAACGGGACACTAGTGTTAACCACACCCGATGTACTGCCTTCAAAACGGTTCTAGCGCTGCTGCTGCTCCAGTGTTCACACAACCTAACGGAGAACTTTCTTCCCTTTGTTTAACCCTTGCATGATTTGTATCTACTTTTCATTGGCAATTTCCTTCTCCTTCCAGATCTGCAGCTTTACATACAGGGAACACACAACTCTGGGCTGGTGGGACAGACTGCTCAGAGAAGGAACAGGACTCTCACATTCTAGAGGTGATCAGACAGACGTTGAAGGATTTTAGCTGCATCTGATCAGATTCCAAAACACATCATCTTTCTTCTGTTCCATGGGACAGCCTAGTTCTTGTGCAAGTCACTGCAACGAGGATTATTCTGTTCTCCCCAGGAACAAGCAACAGGACAAGAGGAAACAGCCTCCAGTTGTTCCAGGGGAGGTTGGGGTTGTCCCTGAGGAGCCATTTCTGTCCTGTTGGGGTTGTCCCGGCGTGCCCCTGGCTGCCCGGGGCAGTGGCGGAGTCCCCATCCCTGGAGGGGTTTCCCAGCCGTGTGCAGGTGCTGCTGGGGGACAGGGGGCAGTGGGGACCTGGCAGTGCTGGGGAACGGGGGGACTCGAGGAGCTTAGAGGTTTTTTCCAACTCCACAATTCTGTGGTTCTATAAGAATTAGTATCACAAGGGGTTTTTTCTAAGATATTTTGATAGAAGAAAAAAAACCATAGCAGTGGTCTCTACCCTCAAGCAGGAAAAGACCTTTAAGACACGGAGGACCAGGCCCAGAGCACCAATCCCAAGCGAGTGGCACAGCCGAGACAGGAGAAGTTGCTAATTACATCAGCAGGGTTTTCTGGCTTGACTTCCACCTGCAGCCCATGAAGCAGGATTTGCCCCGGGTCACCCAGGGGGGCAGCGCAGCTGGGGAAGGGCATCCTGCTCCTGGGCAGGGCTCTCACCTCCCAGGCCCACATGGATGCTGTTTGGTCACACTGCACCACCAAACCTCCACACAGAGTCACAGGAGAAACCAGGCTCTGCTCTGGGAAAAAGCTTTCCAGACTTCTCTTCCAACAGGCATCTAATTCTAGTTTGAATCAAATGATTAAAACTCAGTGCCTCCATCAAAGTGTTTCTTTAGACAGCCTGGAGGTACTGTGTCTCCTCATCCCCTCTCACACTACACCAGCAAGTTCTTTAATGCAAGTTTGGGTAAAATTATCTGTTCTCAGGAGCAGCTGCTTTGGATGTCAAGAGCCTAAACGCACAGACCTGCTCCTCTTACACACCTGCCCCTCTTACACACCTGCTCCTCTTACACACCTGCTCCTCTTACACACCTGCTCCTCTTACACACCTGCTCCTCTTACACACCTGCCTCTGCGTTACTGTTACGAGCTTCACGTCTCAGAGCTTCCTTGCAGAGCTGAACAGGGAACTCATGGCACCGCGTGTGTTCACACGGACCACTCGCTCCTGCCTCTCCCCTCTCCCCAGTGAAACACCACCAAAATCACACTGGTTTCAGCTTCGCCGGCTCCTGTTTGCCAGGGCTGACGTGAAGGACAAGCACCGGGTGTCTCTGGAAAAGGGACTGTTTGCAGCACTGCACTCAAACCCTGCTGTAGTTCTGCACATGCCCTGAGCACCACGCACCAGCCTGACACAGTTTCACACCAGCAGCACATTCAACTCCCCCAGCAAAGAGAGCTCAGGAAAGTTTGCTGCCACTGCTGAGCACCAAGAAAACCTTGTGCGGGTGGGTTCCAACAGACATTTTTGCCTTAAAAACCTCCAAACAAAGGGTTTCTGATGGTCCACATACACTCCAGATCACGCATTTTGGTGGTTCTCCTCCACACGCTGAAACGCGATCCCTCCTGCTCGTGCACACAGTGGGAACAATGTGGAGCCAGCAGGCAGGGCTCCTGGTGATGCTCCTGCCAAAAAGCTGACACAGGGGCAGGAGCCTGTTTCCACATAACACCAGGGAGGTCCAAGCCCTTGGAGCACTCCAGAACGCGCCGTGCCACGAAGAGGCAGAGGTTCACCATTCACAGCAGCACAGGGAGTTTATTTATTTGTTTATTTATATTTTAAAAAGACATAATTTCAGCATGAGTCAACAGATCCTCCAGCTGACCTGTCAACCAACACCCTTTTATAAAACCTGTGACCACCAAAGCACTCTCATCCTCCTTAAACACCCACTGAGACAAACCGGCCCCGAACTCTCTTCACGAGAACCTGGGGGGATCAAAGCGGAGGCAGCAGAAAGGCCCAGCGTGGGAAATGTGCTCCCGCCAAGGGTGGGAAATGCACGTGATGCCTCAAATCAGACTGTCCTGGAAATCCCTTCCCAACCCCAACTCCGCATCAGACTGCAAACAGACAGGGAGCACAGAGGGTTCTCGGAACTCCGGCAGCACACGTCTGCACGGCACAGTGACTGCTCCCTGCAGCCAAACTCGGACGATTTAAAGAGTGGAGGAAGAAACACACTCCCTCAGCTTAACCCTCCTCGGTAAGAGCGGCACGCGGAATTCCCCTGGAAGCAGAGGTTCATCCAAAAGCACAAGATGACATAAACCAATCTTAAACTGTGAACTACAGCCCTTACGCAAAGAGATTCCTGCCCTTTCTGCAGCCGAGCAGTCTGACCAGTCCAGAGTCCTAGCAGGTGACTCACTGATAACATCACCGCCTGCCCCCAAACCACACCGGCATCCTTGCACCAAACTGCCCCTGATTTCATGGCTAAGCTGCAAATTGTTATTGTTTCAGCTTAAGAGCTCCAAACAACCACAAGCCTTTAACCTCCGCCACCAACTATTCCTGTAATTAACCTCCACCTCTGCTAGGAAATGTGTCATGTTTCATAGCATTTGTGCAGCTCTGACTTTCAGTTACTGGCTCTCATTGTGCCTCTGCTGGAAAGACTGAGGACATCCCGCTACCAGCCCACTTTCTCACAGCCGTGGATCTCCACAGCAGGGCTGAGTCACTTCTTAACCCGCTTCTCTTGGACGGGCCTGAATAAACTGAGTCTGCCGAGTCCATTACACGGCTGGTTTTCCAGAACCAGAGCATTTTTGTGGCCTCCTCTGAACTCTCCAGCATTTTCGTATCCTACTTGAGAGCTGCTGTAACTGGAAGTTATGTTCTAGCAGCTCGGTCTAACACCGCCACGTGCACACATGACCACCCCAACTTAATTCTCTTTAAAAAAAAAAAAACAACAATCAACTCAACCCTTCCCACAACAGTGAAGTTCAAATTGTGCCACTGATGCAAGCAAACCCTGCAAGTCCCCCTCTGCCACCTCTGTGTGCCAGGAAGACATCGTGGTTTCTAGGCTTAACACGGGCTTTTTCAGTATATTAAGGTCCTTCTCCCACTTGGAATCACCTAACCAGGAAGGTCAGACCAGGCTACAGCAGCTACATCTCATCACCAATCACCTCCCCAGCTGCCCTCAGGAAACTCCAACAGCAAAGGTTATAAACCCTCTTGTGGATACGCGAAGCCAGTGTCAGTACGTGATCAGAAAACCGGTACGTGGAGCAGCTGACTGGGTACAGCCCACACGTCTGTCTCCCACTAACGGCCAAGGGGCAGGATTGGTTCCTAAGGTCATCCCGAAATTCTGCCTTAAAACACCACCTGTGTTGCGTTAAACTGTGGGCTCACACTACAAACTCCTCAGAGGATTTAAAGTCCACAATACACCTGCGGCATGACCCTGAGGCATGACCCAGGAGGCAGGAGCGGGGGATCTCCTTTCCAAGCATGTTTAGTCTTTAATCTCCACATTCATTGTATTCGTGGTATCTAACTATTTTAAAAGTTAAAAGCTCATTTTACATCACTCCTGCTGCTGACGCCGTATTAACAAACTTGCGCGGTTTGTTTTCCTAAAGCACCTTTAACCTCTCCACGTGTGGACGACACCCGTGGTGCTGCCGACCCCGGACTCTCTCCCCCACTCCCGAAGCCCTTCAGAAGGGTGACGGGAGCT
>NW_010417992.1:37541-44219 GCF_000710305.1 Buceros rhinoceros silvestris | reverse complement strand
TTTAAGGTCTCTAAAAGCAATCTCCAGGCAGTGGTAAGTTTTGCAGCGTTAGCTCTAGATGTACAACATCAGACTTTAATTCTATACGTACAGGGGTCCCGCCCCTTCTTGCTATTGCCTTTGAAGATTTAAAAAACAACTTTCTCTCCCGCCGATTCGGCAGATTCTGTGACCCGGCACAAACAACACGAAATAACGAAGAAACACAAATTCCTGGGACGTCCCCTCCTGCCTTACTCAGAGGCAGCCGCGGTCACCCTTCAGCCTTCCCAAATACTGAAATTCGATCCTTACCGGATCATTTGGGCACTCTCGCCACTCCCGTGGTCTGTCAGTCCCACAGGAAAAAGCAGCAATCCCAGACGAGCCCCCATTTGTCGCGA
The DNA here is from genome assembly GCF_000710305.1 of Buceros rhinoceros silvestris. Taxonomy (NCBI): domain Eukaryota; kingdom Metazoa; phylum Chordata; class Aves; order Bucerotiformes; family Bucerotidae; genus Buceros; species Buceros rhinoceros. The sequence continues at coordinate 43,836 of NW_010417992.1, read as the reverse complement.
CACGAAACGGAGCTCTGGGCTGAAGCGGAACGAATTGCTCATACGCCAATATGGTGTGTAGCAAGACCCGTTTATTGTTTACATTACATCCCAATTTATAGACTCTTGTCCACTTGACTAACTACATGGTGATTGGATAGTGTCTCTGTTACACAGACAGCACACAGCTCTTAAAGCACTATAATTGGTTAAGAGGGGTTGTATCCCACGTGGTGAATGTTTTGGTTAAAGCTAACAAAACAAGGCCAGTAGAGATAGTATTTCCCACACGATAATACTGCAGCTGGGTTTCGGCCGCTAAGTTTCCCAGAGAAAGTAGCATATTTTCGTAGTTCCAATTTCTGCTAGAAAAATACACCAACAACGCACTAATGACTGAAGGAGTCACAGGATTAAGTCCTCTTAACTTTTTTTTGTTACTTATTTCTGGGTATGGTGATGAAACTTACATTCTGCTTGAGAGCTTTGAGGCACTGCTTTTGCAGTGGCTGTCCATATTTTCTACAGTATTTTGACTCTCTTGACTAGAAAACACAAAAACCCCCACTTTCAACAAATTGCTTAGCTTTGAGAAATTCAGGGTCTCCGTTCATTTTGTAATAACCTTGACATTTTTTCTTATCTTTTTATGAAAAGATACTCTTTGTTACTAAATCACTGCTTTAAAGAACAGGATTATGAAGGAACCTTTAAGACCACCGTATTTTATTTATGTATTTAGTCTTTTTATGGCTATTATAAAAAGCTTAGTGCTATTATGACCATTGGGATTCTCTTCAGTGAGGTTTGTATGTTCTGGGTGTTCTAGGAAGGGTTTTTGGAAAGTGAAGCAGCAATGAACTTCAAGTTCATCCTCTTCCCAGTCTAAAAATCTGGAGAAAGTGGATCCCATCTTCCTAAAAATAGTCTCAAGTGTCTTTACCAAGTGAGGGAAAACATATTTTTTTCACCCAGGAGTTTACTTAAAAACACCTTAGCCCTTATATTCAACTCCTCTTTGGACAGAGTACAGGCTTCATGTGTTTTCTGTGTGCTTAGTTTTATCTGAGAAGAAAACTGTTCCTGGAAAGCGTTTGGTATATCTTATGCCTTAAGTCAATTCACTTCTTTATTTCTATGATGAGTCATCCAAAATGGCTGACAGATGAGGCTATAATCACTTGTCTTTCTACTAGAAGAGATTACATTTACAGTTAAGCTTGAAACCAGTCCAGTAATGTCTTGTCTTAGCTATGAACAGTTTCTTCCTCAATTAATAACATAGCCATTTTCAAAAGCAAGACGAAAGATGCAGCATAATACAAATAGCAGTCCTTCTGTAAATATGTACAGTTGTCTATGGGAACTTGAGGCAATTAACATGCTCAACAGAGTCCTGCAGTTTCTTACTGAAGGAAATTGAAAAATTAAGTATTGCTTAGAATAATTTTAAATTCACTCTGTTATCAGGGATAACTTTGGCTGAACCCTGAAATCATGAAACCAGTATGTTCTACCTTCAGCTGGAGACATATAGTGGTAGTGCATGTGGTTGATATTTTTGGCTTTCCCAGCTGCAGGTATCAGGTTTTTCTAATACACTTCAGATCTTGAAACGCAGTCCTGAAACTTTATTACAAATCTGATCAGAGTGAAAAGTAAAAATATTGATATTTTTAGTTTCTGAAAGTTCGGATGTAGCCAGTTTCTCTTCTCCTCCCATATGTTAGGAAATTATTTTCTGCATTGATGCAGAAACAATTTTGAAAGTTGAAGCATCAGTGGTTTATGTGGAGAGTGAAGGAGCTGTATCACTCTTGAGGCAGAAAAGGTCTTTATGTGTTTTTGATACTTCTCAGTCTTCCTTTACCACTTCGTATTCTATTTTAAGACATGAATTTTAATAATTACTACTTAGTAACTTACTAACTTAGTCCTGCAGCCTTCCAAGGTATGGGTGTTAGGAGATGATGAAGCTCTTCTCTGATTTCTTAACTGTTGGATATATGAAACCTGCTGCTGAAATTTAGACAAGAAGAGATTTCTTGTGTGTATGGTGTTGGTTATTGTTCAGTTCTGCTTTGGAACTTCTGACATTTATTTGAAGTACTTTAGTGCCCTTCTGTGATACATAGGCACATCTTTTTTTTGCCTTACCCATTAGTCTTCCACTAACTTACCGAAGCGAGAAGTCTACCAATAAACTGCTGGGCTGCTATCCTGCAGGAAAGTAGTTTCTCTAAAGCTTTGCACCCATGCTTCTTTTAACTCTCTCTGTAAGTATGGAATTATCAGACTTGGGCTTTTGCAAATGCTATGATGTTTGCTACTAGCAAACTGTATGAGGCTGCAATCATTCCGGAGTTATAATATTTCCAAAACAAATTACTTGTAGAGTCGTTACTTGATGGGTAAATAGTTTTCAAAACAGAATTATTGAGCGTTAATCTTCACAATTAGTGAATACTGCATAATTTAAAAAAGGTAACACTATTTAAACATAATGAGATTTCCTGTTAGTATGTTTGAAGTGGACTATGTATGCACATGTATGTGCCCTTTGCTATGTCATTTGAATAGTTTATAGAAACAAATGCACTTGATAGAAAGCAAATACAGAGATAATGCCTAGCTTGTAGACTGTTATAGTATCTCTGTCTGTTCCTATAGTAATTTGTTGGCTTTCTTTATCTGTTCAACCCCACCCAGCACTCAATATTTTTGGATGGTTTCTGTAGTATAGTGTAACCATTGGTGTCTTCTGACTTTTTCAGGAGATAGTTGACAAAGAGGGACATAGCAAGGTGCTGAGCTTCACAATTCCATCTTTGTCCAAACCTTCAGTCTATCATGAAGTAAGTGACATCTACAACAAAGTTGTAACTGACTTAGAATGGCGGTGTGCTTTGGGGGCCTGTTTTTTAAGAGTAAAAGTGAAAAGTAGTTTTAACATGTTGCATAATGATGCTAGGAATATGTTTTTCAGTCTTCTGAGTGCTACTCACTGGTCTCTGAAGCCTCTTCAAGACTGAATGGTCGTAAATCCACAATATCCATGTGCCAACCATGTGGGTTTTGTGGTGTGGGGGTTTTTTTTCCTATTCTGAAGCCATATACCTTCTTGATGTAAAATAACTTCTCAAATCTAAGATATCTAAGCAGTCAAGTAATCTTAAGACTATTGATAATTTATATACAAATGTGGTGATGCTAGTCCTTGTCTATTTTCACCTGCATTGCAGCAGGACTTCAGGTGCGTATGTTTTGAATGACTCTTGTTCCTTTAGCCTTCCAGCATTGGCTCCATGGCCCTCACTGAAGGAGCTTTATCGCAGCATGGTTTGTCCAGGGTTGTATACAGCGGACCTCATCCTCAGAGGGAGATGTTAACAGCACAGAACAGGTAAATTGTATAATAGGATTTTATTTCTTGAGAACACTAATGAATCTTCTTGTAATTTTGAATATAGTTATAGACTGAAGGTGGCTAGGTGCATGCTATGTTTTGTGATAGTTTTTTAGTTTTCAAATGTTCATAAATGTAGATGCAGAAAGACTAGCAGTGCACGTTGCTACACAAAGAGGAAAAGCTTTCAGAACCAAACTACTCAATTGTCAAATTTATTGAAATGAAATGAAATCTGTTCAAATAACTCTTGCAAATTTCTGGGTAAACATGTTTTCTTGTCAAAAATAAAATCGTTAATGTAATGTTTCTTGTAAATCGCAGGTTTGAAGTGCTGACTTTCCTTCTGCTGTGCTACAATGCTGCCTTAAGCTATATGCCTGCAGTTTCTCTTCAGTCGTTGTGTCAGATTTGTTCAAGGTAATTTCCATAGGTTGATTACGCTTACTATGGCATTTTCAACTTGAAATGGAATCAGGTTGAACTTTTTTTTTTTTTAAAAAAGCCCTTCAGGTTCCCAAAAGATGCTTGTAAACTTGACTTTTTTCATAAACATTTACAGCTACGTTATTTGCTTTTAAAGTATCTCTTGTATAACTTTGGGTTGAGATCTCAAAGTGGAAAAGCAATGACCTGGTTTATGTGTAGTGTTGTTAAGTGGAGAAGTCAAATCAAGGGAATTGTTTGTTTTTAAATGAACCTGGGTGAAGGTCTGTTAACTAAAAAATACCTTCTAAAATCTTGGTAAATTTTGCATTACACGCTTACTAAATATATTTGCATGCTGTGCAAGTTGAAACTTTCTTGAAATTATAGTACATCTTGAAAACAGTAATACGTCCATTCTTACAGATACTTAAGATATTTCTAAAATCTGCTGTTACTTCAAAAAATAAGGAGAAACCCCAAACCCACCTCAGCTTTAATTACAGAATCTATTTTTGATTCATCTCTCTTTTTCAAAGAGGAAGAACTGGTAGTGAACGTGTCTATCTCTAGATTTTTTTGCAAGTGGACATTGGTTTAAGGGAAAATGTGGCATTGCCTTGTTAACCCCCCCCAAAACCAAGAGAGACATAGAAGTCAACTATAGCAACTTTTTGTCAGTCATCGTTCCCAGGTTTCCCTTGGAAACAAAACAATGGTAATGGATGCCTGTAAGATTCTCTCCTCCTCAGAAGAGGCGAGAGAGCATTGGGGTGCTTGGCAACATTTACAAGAGTCTTTACAAAGTCTTTGTTATAGATGCTGGTCTGAAATTTAAAGTAGAAAATATTTAGAAGCTAAGGACTGTAGACAGGAGACTGATGTTGCTTGTTCTGCTTGATTAGGTTTTGATTCTATTTGTGATAAATAATCTTTAGAAAGTTGCCAAAAAAAAAAAACCACCAAACCCCAAGAAATCATCAGTAGATGCAAAATGTTGAGTGTTCAGATACTGAATTATTTTCTACTGTACAATTCAAGTTTTATATTAGTTCTTCATTCCCTACTGGTTTTGGAATGTTTCTCTGCTGAAAATCTCACCCTGGCAGCATTGGAGGGATTTAAGGAAATATGCATCAGAAGACCAGAGTATCTTTCAGAGAATCTTGTTTGGATGCGCTGAGAGAGTTCTCAGAAGAATCTCTAGAATAACTCCTTTAATAGGTTTGAGCAGTATTGAATTTAGGTTTCTTTTTTGGAAGATCTGTATGAAAGCAGTCTACAATGGATGTGCTTTCTATGTGCTCAATTTTTATGTTCTAAAGAGGCCAAAGTTTATAGGACTTCTTATTTACAAACATGAGCTATAAACATGACAATGGCAGCACAAAATATTTGTGCTGATCTTGTGTTGTAAATCCCACATTTTTTGCATTTGGGCATCTTCGGTTACCAAGTCTCTTTTCATAAGTATATTAGCTTACTCTGTAAAGCGAAGTAGTTTTGTTGATGTCTTTCTAGCCCTTTTAGAGGGCTCAGATTAGAGTAGAGCTTTTTAAAACTAGTGAATACTGGCATTAAAGGAGTGCCTGTATTAAGGTCAGTGTTAACTGATCATGTTATTACTGTGAGTTCACTATTTTCCCACAAAAATACTTACTGTATCCCTGTACAGTAGCATATTGTAAATGCATAAATATACATTGGCATAAAAATGACCTGATTAGATGTTTTTTATGTAAACTAGCATTTTTGTTTAAACTGGACACTTATTTGCTGCTGCCTCCACCCCTCTGGCTTTACACAACTTTACACAATACTTCTTATTTTCGTGGATTGTAAGTGTCATCTTTCAGCCAAACCATTAGTAGAAATTATGCACTTTCTGGGACTAAAGCATTGCCCAAGTTGCATAATAATAGCTTCTTCTGGGGATAAAGAGGAGGAAAATGGAAGGGGATTTTTATGGGGGATTTACTCAACCTATTTAATTTCAGTAACTGGCTAATGTGGTTTAGGACTAGGTAAAAGTCGGGAAAAAAGCTTTTGTTCTTTAACTTTTACCATGTATGGACAAAATGAAATATGAGAGGATAAACTCATTTGGTTCCAACATCTTAAGCTTATTTAACAGGAGTCAGTTTGATTCACTTTAACTGGAAGTAAGTTTTTTGCTTTAGCTAGCTGTAAGTACTTTGCAGGTGAACTCTTTCAGATAAAAATGTATCTGCATTCTGTTTCTAAAAAATTGGAGTTTTAAGCAATTTGAACAGTGAGACACAAATCACAATGCAATCTGAAGTAATGTATTGCTAACAAGAATAAAATGGGAGTCTAAAATCAGAATGAGTAACCCAGGAGTACTTAATCTGTGTTTCTGGCCAGCAACAATATCAAATTCAGGGGAAAACTTGCAGTTAGTTACAAATTAACATGTCTGGCTAGTCGTGAAAAGCAAAATCATTTTCTTTTTTTTTTTTTTTT
>NW_010417992.1:29694-37504 GCF_000710305.1 Buceros rhinoceros silvestris | reverse complement strand
GAAAAAGAAAAACATTTTTTTTTTTTTTTTTTTTTTTTTTTTTTAGAAATATGATTTTGAATTGTTGAATTCAGTCACTTAAGACTTAGTTTAGGCCAGTCTGAGAAGTTTGTATTTAGTGTTGTAAGTTTCAGTGGAGATTTACAACTAAATGCTGATGCTCAGAGCAGTAGTTGAGCAGCTCTGTACAGTGGCAACACCAGCCCAGGGTTTATCAAATTACCTTCAGTACCAGATGAATGCACAGAAGGTAGGTATCTTATACCTATAGGTATCTTAAGCTCATGAAGTTCGACAAGGCTAAATGCAAAGTTCTGCACCTGTGTTGGGCTATCGCTAATGTGAGTGCGGAGGGATGAATGGACTGAGAGCAGCCCTGCAGAGTACAGTGCAATATGCACTTGCAGCCCAGAAAGCCAGTCATATCCTAGGTTGCATAAAAAGCATGGACAGCAAGTTGGGGGAGGTGATTCTCATCCTCTTCTCGGCTCTTGTGAGACCCCACCTGGAGTACTGTGTTCAGCACTGGGGTCCCCAGTAAAAGAAAGGTCCCCTGTTTTGTGGACCTCTGGGTCTAGAGGAGGGCCACGAAAATGATCAGAGGGATGGAACACTGTTCCTATGAAGAAAGGCTGAGTCGGTTGATCAGCCTCAAAGAAAAGACTCAAGGAGGACCTTACTGCAGCTCTTCTATATATATATAGAAGGGAGGCTTATAAGAAAGATGAGACAGGCTTTTTACCAAGGCCTGTGGTGACAGGACAAGGGGCAACAGTTTTAAACTGAAAGAGAGATGATTTAAATTGAACATAGGGGAAAAAACCTTTTGTGATGAGAGTGGTGAGGCACTTGAACTAGTTTTTCAGAGAGCTTGTGGATGCCCCATCGTTGGTAGTGTTCAAGGTCAGGTTGAATGGGGCTTTGAACAACCTGATCTAGTGGAAGGTGTCCCTGCCTATGGTAGAGGGGTGAAAATTGATGATAGCTCAAACTGGCACACCTCTAAAGGTCCCTTCCAACCCAAGCCATTCTGTGCTTCTCCTTTTGTAAACGTAATGTTTTCATTTCTGTGCATGTTGTCACTAGTGTGGCTTCCTGTCTTTCCTGGTGAAGTGTTTAAAACCTTTTTTGTTTTTTATTTGGAGACATTGTGATATCAGCATGAAGAATCAAATTTAAATCATACTGGGTGCAAAGTACATACGGGGAGGGTTGCTGAGCCATAGAGATCTTGGGGGCACTGTCTGCTTTGCTTTCTTTATTTTTTTTTTTTTAGTAGCCAAAGCAGATGATGAGCTGTGGGGTAGAGGAGAGGGAAAAAAAGTTCAGTAGGTTAGTGCAAGTGTTAATAACAAAAAAGGCTACTGAAATCTCTATTACAGATGTAATTTGAAAGGTAATGCAATACAGTCTTAACTAATTTTTTTCTGGAAAAAATTAGATTTAAGACTTTTACAAGCTCTCCGGTATGGAAGCTGAAGAATTGAAGCTTTGAGACTCAGCCTTCTAGTCTGTGCTTTGGAGAAGGAAATACTTTGATTAATATCATTAAAGGTCATTCCAGAAGTCCAGTAATAGCCAATGAATTGAATAATTAACTATCCAATATCTTTGATTGCCAAAACATTTTGACTACAGAACCTAATATAGAATTAAGTTCCTAACTAAATTTTAAAGCTGGCTTTTACTGGATTTTAGAATAATTTGGGGAATGTGACACTTCTGGACTCTGTTTGAAGCCAACCTTGTGTGCATCTTCCCTGTTATCTGCACTGATGCTTATGTTTCTGTCTGTAATATTGATAGCTGCTATGCTGCTTTATTTCCTTACATACCATTAACTTATTTTTTGTCTGTTCGGCAGCAAATGCATGCATTCAGAATGGTCTTTACTGGCAGTTTTCTTTGATGTTCCACTGTAGTATGAACGGAACAGGGGGGTCTGCGATGTCTCTTTAGGAGGGTTTGAACTCTGCCGGTAGAGGGCATAACCTTCTTCCACAGTAAGAGATAGTCTGCTTCAGCACAGGGTTGTTGATGGACCTTCCCATGGGTCTGTTAAAATGCATTAAAATGCATACTAAACACCTAGCTTTGTAGTGTTTTGTACAAAGGTGGTTCTATGTTATTTGCTAATGGCAAATGCATCATTTCTTTAGAATTTGTGTCTGTGGATATCCTCGCCAACAAGTGAGAAAGTACAAGGGAGTCAACAGCAGGATTCCAGTTTCATCGGAGTTCATGGTGCAAATGCTAACAGGGATTTATTATGCCTTGTGAGTAGCTTTGTTTTTATATGCATACAAATCAAAGAAATAGCTTACTTTTTACACTTGTTTAGGCATGCTACCTTTGAAATCTTTCGTTTTCTAGTGGACAGTGTAGCAACAAGGACCTTAGGAAGAGGACATAGTTCTCCAACTGGTTGGCTGAAGATAGCTGTGTCATATCGGAGAGAGAGGGCTAGAACAGCACTTAATAGGTGTAAATGCTGATGTGAAAAAAATCTTTAAAAAATCCCACTTTTCCAACCATTGTCTGCTGTCTGTGTTTTTTGCATCAGTCTAGTTTTGACATCAGTCTAGTTAACAAAAAAGGTTTTATTTTTTTTTCTGTGAAATGCTGATGTTATCTACCCTTTGATAGTCAAGCTAATGTGTGAAGCTCTCTTATTAACTGAAATGCAGACTAATAACACAGGAATACTCAGTGGAGTAATATCAAAACCATCCTGTTTGAATTTCAGAATATTTCATGACTAGCTGATCAATACCTAATCATGTAATTTTTCAACTGCTCAGGGTGGCCAATGAAAATAAGACTTTGTCCATAGACTATTTCAGAACAAGTTCTCTAAATGGCAGGCTTAGCACTAATGAACGCGGGTAGCTCAATTCCTCTAAATTGAGTCTCGAGGAACGATAAATCTGTGACCGGAAAGGTTCCCCTGTTAATTTAGATGTTTATTGTTATGTTTATATTTACCTTTGTAGTTATAATGGAGAATGGGATCTGGCTCGTAAAGCTATGGATGACGTTTTGTATAGAGCACAACTGGAACTATATCCAGAACCTCTGCTGGTAGGTATTGTATTTCAACATTTTTTCGAGTAGAATTTTTGGTCTAGGAAATCTTTGCAGTGAACACACATGATGCAGCATCACACCATGAGAGCTATGGGGCTGTGCTGGTGTGAATAGTTAGGCCTATGAGTATGCACACACACAGAGGTATCTTCAGTATACTTAGCTATTTTGGCATCTTCCCTAGTGAACAAGCTATTTTTGGTGGAACACTTTTAAGATGATAGTGCAGAAGCACTCTGAAGTAATAGCCACATCTTTAAACCAGAAACTTTATTTTAAAAAGTGACGAGTATTAATTCTGAGAGGTAATTGCAACTAGCATTCTTTATAACTTGTGCAAAAAGCTAGTGTGCTTTTTGATGTTAAACTGGGATTCTACACAGTATTCTGCTTGGAGTAATAAGAATCCTCTGGCAGAATTCTTATTCCAAAATTTGGATCTTCGTAATAAAAAGTTAATTGTATCTTTTCTGTTCTAGGTTGCTAATGCAATAAAAGCTTCACTGCCCCAGAGTGCCATGAAATCTAGTAAAGAAGGTACGAGATGCATTCAGGTTGAAATTACACCTACTTCCTCCAGAATATCAAGAAATGCTGTAACTAGCATGTCTATCCGAGGGCATAGATGGAAAAGGCATGGTAAGAAAAACATTTTGCACTTAATTTCCAACTCTTTACGTGTAAAATAAAACTGAGAATTTTGTTATTGCGTAGCTTCATTGCTAGTTTGGAGGTTTTTATTTTCTTGACTGGCGAATGGGAATCTTAATGCAATTCAGATGAGGTATATTCTTTATTTCCTTAATAATAAAATTATAGAATAGTTTGGATTGGAAGAGACCTTAAAGATCTTTTAGTTCCAACCCCTCTGCAGTGAGAAGGGACACCTTCCACTAGATCAGGTTGCTCAAAGTCCTGTCCAGCCTGGGCTTGAACACTTCCAGGGATGGGGCATCCACAACCTCTCTGGAAAACCTGTTCCAATGCTTCACCATCCTCATAGTGAAGAACTTTCTTGCATCTATTCTAAATCTTCTCTCTTTCAACTTGAAGCCATTTCCATTTGTCCTATCTCTACATAGCCTTGTACAAAGTCTTTCTCTAGCTTTCTTGTAGGCCCCTTTTAGGTACTGGAAGGCTGCTTATATAAGGTCTCCCTGGAGCCTTTTCTTCAGGCTGAACAACCCCAACACTCTGTCTGTTGAGAGTTTAAAAAAGAAAACCAACAAAACCAAAACAACCAACAAAGCCAAAAAAACTGCCCAACCCCCAAAATATGTTGGATTTGCCCTTATGGTACAGGATTTAATGAAGAGGAGGAAAATCACTCAGTATAGGGCAGGGTTGGAGGGTAACTTGTATAGCAGATTGTGGGAGTAATTGTAAATTTTAAGGCCACTTAAACATTAGGCTAGTTTAAAGGCTAAAACTAAGTCTGTGCTGTCTTTGACTGCCTGATCATTTTGTTGTAAATGGTGAATGTTCCATGCATATACTGCTTCAGCTAATATCAAAATTTTCATTATAAAATATTGGCTTAAAAAGGCTTTTCAAGTTACAAACAATTTTGTCAGAGTGGATGACCTCCTGATTTCAATATTCCTAGTAACGTAATTGAGTGCTTCACAGTTCCTGATGGAAGAAAGGATATGGAGTAGGTCTTCAGGGTCAGCATGAAGAAAGAGTAACGAGACTTTGTGCTTGCGGATGCTTTTTCAAATTAAAGTAAATACTGGAACTGGTAGAAATCAGATGACAAACCTTGTACCTCCTGACCATTATTCTCTCTTCCATGATGTAAGGGGAAAAAAATATTTTTGGTTTTATTTTTGTGCTTCAGTATAATAAAAACCAAATGGATTAGGAAGCTAGGGAAGACAGCTGAGAGGTAGTTTGATCTCATACATTATGTGGACCAGAAGATCTGATGAAGCCAAGTATTGCTTGGGGGAAGCAAGAACAGCAATTTTCAAGTACGAGCTATTTGTGTAAAATAAGAGTTATAGCCAATCACATTTCCAGCAGAGAAGCATGAGTTTTAATTTTTTTATCTTTTAAGAAATTCAGTTTACTACAAAAGGTTTTCAGACATTAGATCTTGCTAGCCTTTGCTAGAACTCTAGACTGAAGTCAGTTTTCAAAAAAGGTTGACTTAACATTTAATCTGTGATATTCAACCCTGTAACTCATTCATTAGAGCTGTTTATTAGAAGGGCTTTTTTAAAAATCAAATTAGTATTGTGAATTTGGACTTCGAGGTAGGTACTTTAGAAGCATTAAAGGTGAAGGTCATTTGCAAAATGGATCCATCTAATCACAATATTATAGAGTCACCGCTTATCAGCAAGTTATTTAGTGCTATTGAATTGGGTTGCCTATAAATGATAAAGCTCAAAGAAGAGAATGAGCTCCTCTATCTAGCATTAGGGCTTTTTTTGTGGTGTTCATGTTTTAAAAGCAAGCCTTGGGTGGCATCTGCAATTCCATTCACAAATAAAGGAAAACCAGAAAAATCATACATTGTCTAAGGTACATAAACACCTAAATGAGTGGTTATTTATGGAACCTAGGGAAAAAAAAAAACAAAGCAAGCCCTAGCAATGCTTTCCTCACTAGTGTAAAATCTGCCAGACTGCCATATGAAGGGATTGCCTGTGTGTAGAGGTAATGCACGTAAGAGAAATACTCTGGTGTAACAGACTTGGCAGATATTGGTAAGATACCTAATACAAAACCAGACATCAACTAGAAAAGAAGGATGAGATGTTATTTTTTCCCCAGTACAGAAATTGACTTTCACATAGTGCACAAGGTTTAGAAACATTAGTCTTTGAATCTCTGTGGAGATAATTTTCTTACTTTTTTTGAAATAGTATTAATTCCTGGAATAATTGTAACTTAGGAATCTGGAATGAATGTTAATTTTGGGATATAAGCTTGATGCTCTTGTGAAGAATTCAAAACGCTACCGTTGTTGTGCGGGAAATGCAGCTTGAGCTTGTGGTGGTTAAAATTGAATTGCAATCCATACGGGTGGTTTGCCTGTGCAATCTGAGGTAAATGATGTAGGCAACCATAATAATGAGGTAGGTTATCATTTAAATATCTTTTGAATTAATTTTTAGCAGCTGGTAATCATGAAATGCATTTACCAAGGTTGGTTGTACTATTCAAAGCATTCAGAAATGTCACTCCAGATACATTTCCCTTCAACTGCTATGGGCATATTTATACTAACTTTCAATCTGACATAATTAGTCAGTTTTGACTCTACGCTATTTAGCAGTGTCTTTTGTTTTCTCCTTTGCTGTGTTGCCTTATGCACTGGGCATATGCACTCTTTCTCAAACGACAGATCCCCAGATTTGTCCAGCTTGAAGCAGTATTATCTTCAAAATTGAACACTATGAAACTAAAGGTTTGGTTTAGGGACTCTAAAAGGTTTTAAAATAAGGACAGTGGCAGGCAGTGTTAACAGGAGTTGAGATACCCATTGTTCTATATATTCATTAACTTTATCTAATAGCAAAATGTTAAACTCAGAGAAAGATATATTCCCTTTCATTTCAGAAGTAGCACTTAACTAATAACAGCACTTTAAAATAGCACTTGGACATAATTAAACTGACTAAAACTCTTCAGTTTTTGGTGTTTTTTTTTTTTCCTCCCTGGTTCACTGTGGTAATGGTTACACAGCTATGGGAATGCAGCAGTGATGGTGAAGTGTTTATATCACAGTAGGATATTATATTTAGAAATGTACACCACCAAAGAACAATAAATAAGTATTGCTGTTAAACAAAATTTGTCATTAAAAAAATTCTTCTGCTGTTCCTCTAATTTCTGCTGTGTGCTCTGAGTCTCCTTTCTTTGAAGCTGAATGCTGTTAATTCATGCTGTTCTGCCCTTGGTGGGGAAGGGACTGACAGTAAACTCCGTTCTGCCTTCTCCTTTCTCTGGAATGCTAGCTCTAAATGAAGTTTCTAGCAGAACTGACTTGTGTATATGGAGATCGGCGGATTCTGGAAGAAGTTCTGCTGAAATAAGGTGCCTGTAGCTGCACTGATGGGGTAGGAGGAAGGAGTTTGAAGATTGCCATAGGAGAGGCACAGGTACCTCACCCTAATAAAATTAGACCAATGAGACCAATCAGAATGGTGGTCTCTCTTAACTTACCTTTCTGCCCCTATGTTTTTAGAAAAAAAGGCTATATTTGATGGTGGTGTTATTATTATCATCATCATTGTTATAACAGTAATATTTATTACTATTGCAGTTCATGGTGCTTAGTTGTTACCTTTGTTACTGACAACAGAAGACTTTTGCAGAAAGTGCTGTTAGGAGGATTTACACTTGGAAACAGTTCTAACTTGAGTTTTCTGCCAAGTATCTGGAAGTTAGTGGTTAACAGCAGCAATTATTAGTGATGTATCTTTTGGATAGTGCAACTTACTAAATAGATACTTTCATTAGTAGTTGACTAGTTAGAAAGAATCATGATACTTAGCATTTACAGGGATAATCAGGGATAGCTCTTACACCAGGGGACAATGATGTCCATCCTTGCCAGGATATCCTTCTAGCGCTGAGACTTCTTTTATTGTCGTGGTAAGTGCAGAGAGCACAAATTCTAGTAAAAAACCCGATGCTGTAGCCTGCTTGACCTAGAAGTACCCTGTGCCTGCACAAGAGTACTCAGTGCTGGGACAGGGGAAGAGAGGAT
>NW_010417992.1:23732-29643 GCF_000710305.1 Buceros rhinoceros silvestris | reverse complement strand
GCCCGGTGCCGGCACAAGAGTACTCAGTGCGGGGACAGGGGAAGAGAGGATCCCCTCTAGCTAAAAAGCATAAGAGCTGCCACTGTGAAAAATCATTTCATAAATTCCTCTGGGTTTGGACTTCATGCTGTTGGTTAAATGTCTGCACTGCCAACATCTCTCATGTGCCGTAGCAAACTGCCGGTAGAGTCTGGGCAGTCCTTTCTTAATCCTCAGGTCTGAAAGAGCTGTGTTAAGAATAAAACACGGGGATTCAGTTGAACTTTGTTCTGAACCATGCTTTTAGTGTATTTTTAGTTTCATCAAGTTTGTGGCCATAGTGTTTATATATAGTATACATATATAACATATAATACATATATAATACATATACAATATGTAACTATATAGCATATTGTGTACTTCTTGCTCTTTGTCACTTGGTATTTCCAAGATACGTATCTTCATGGAGGATGTGCCGTGACTGTGGCTTCTCTTTTTTTCTTCTCCAGGTCATCTAAATGTAGTTTTGTTGTTGTAGAGCTAGTGCTGATAAAGCAGTTCTGAATACTTTTTAAAAGACCTTCAGCTACTGAGAATACTTCAAACACTGTGGAGCTGACAGGTCACTGAGATTGTAACTTGTTACTTGCATACACTGTAAAGTTTCAACTCCCATTTTTATTTTCATTTTTTTCCTCTCAAGAGTTCATCCTTCTCAAACTTGTCTTTATCTAATGTAGACAGGCACCTTTTGACTTGGGATTTGGTTTACCAAGACCTTGTAGGAAGGAACTATTGTATTTCTATCACTAAATATCATTATTAAATCTCTTGTGTTTACACACAACCATTCTTCTCACACCTTGTGTAGCAATGGAGTTTTCTGTTTGCTTGAGGATTTTTTTGGCTGCGTCTGCAGGAATCTTTGACCGTCTTGAAATAAGTTTTTGGGTAGGCTGAACACTTGCTGTTGATGACTTACCCAGATGAAAAGAAATAATCTTAGAACCAAGCTGCGTTGCTTTTTGCCTCAATTTCTTCTTTTTTTTTTTTTCCAGTGCTGCACAAAGTTGTGGTGCTTTCCCTCCCCGCAGCTTAATCCATGTTTTCTCAAACCTACTTAGTAACTGACTTGTGTGACGCAAATAAGTTTATTGCAAACTAATTTAGCTGTAAGCTCATATAAGAAGCTTAAAAAGCCTGAGGAGATCAACATTTCTGTTGTATTATTAGTAGGTGGCAAATACTGCAGTAAAACTCCGTAGGTTTTATCTGAATCAGTTGATCTTAGTAACTGGAGATTTTTCCTACTTGTAAATATCTTTCTGGTTGAAAATAATTTTTTGAACTTAAGAAAATGAAAGTCAAACTCTGTGCTTGAGTTGGTCTTAATTGTTTCACTATTTAGTTTTCAGGCTGACCCACTGTGCAACATCATGGCATTGCATGTGTAGAATTTCTAGTTTTACATGGTAACACGTGATATGCCATTTCATTGTAAAAATAAGTTTCACTTCAGCATGCTGATACAGAGAACATAGTAATATAAGTGAATTATGGAGAGTTCTTTGATTTCTGATGATCTCTGAATGTTAGTTTCATGATCCTCAGAAATTTCAGTTTTGAAAGAGCCAGCATGGGGCTTTCCACTATGTGGGTGCAGGCCAATAATTGGAAGATTAAAACCTGGAATTTAGAAATAAAGCAGAATTCCATAATTGCTAATGTTGTAATTAAGAAAAGGTTAATATGTGAACATCTGCTTTAATTTATAATGCTTTAGTCATCTGTATCTATTGGCTTTTGTTTCATGTTTTGTTTCAGACATCTTTTGTGTGTTGTTTTTTTTTTTTTCTTATCCATCTTCAATTCTAGAACAACCAGAGAATGGTAATGATGCTACTGAGTTGGGCAACTTTATCATACCTGAGATTAGTGTCACGAGTGTGGCTGGAGAGAGGACCGGGAATGGGGAAAAGAACAGAGCGCTAGCAGAGAATGATGTTCAGCATTTACAGGGAGTACAGGAAACAGCTACAGATCCTAGAACTGACAGCAAAGGCATGCCTGAAATCAGGAGGCAAAAATCTGTGAGAAAAATGATGGAGGATGGAATAAACTCATCCGGCAGAGTGCAGTTTTAGCAGAGCACTTGTAGCTGCACTCTAAGGTACCGCTGTTGATTGAAAGGGTCACTGCTGCATGTTTGGAGAATTTAAGTATGCAGTTAATATATTTGCATGTGTAATAACACAAATGCATGTATTGCACACAGCTTCGTCTGGGCCACAGACAATGACGACGTACTTACAAGTAGATTTAATTAATCGGAAGAAAATACACTGAGACTAAAAATATCTTTGAGTTTATTAAGCATATTTATTGGTTTTACAAAATCCAGTGATCAATGGTTTGAAGAATCCATCAAAACGGATGTGATAAGTATCTTGCTGTGTACCTCAGATTTCCCAAATTCCACCTTTCATGGCATACTGGAGATCTCATGTTGTCCTTGAGTTTCCAGCTCAGTGATGCAGACCTATGATGCAGAAGGTGACCTTTCAGTCCTAAAGCATTCTGGGGTTGCTAAATGTGCAGGTCCATTATTGGGTGTCCTGGGGCATTGATCACATACCTTTGTAATCAACAAGCTTTGCAAAATCATGTATTGGAGGACTTGCTCAAAATAAGATTTACACTTTTTTTTTTTGTTCTGTGTGGTATCTTCTATCTATTAGTTTCTAATCTCCTGCATGAATTAACAAGACTGCATTTTTTTTTTTATTTTTCAAAATTACTACAAAATGAGATCGTGGGCATGCTTTTTGATCTAGTTACTGCAGCATTATTTGCTGTAACTTCATATCCTCATGAACCTTAATTCCAAAATGTAATGGAATAGGTAAGTGTTTTGTCTTCTGTTGCTGTATGGCTTCGTGCTTGTAAATATCAAATTCTAGCAAGACATAAAATTGATAAATGTGAGAAAGTAAATTGCTAATTCTTTATTTCTTTTTCTACCATGCAGGTAATACTGATTCAGCAATTCAAGAAGAACTGATAGAAGTATCTGAAACTGATGAAGGGTTTTACTCTAGGACTGCCTCCAGTACAAGTCAGTCTGCCCTATCTAACAGCAGCAACACGAGCAGTAAGAATCCTTTAGGGAAGAGCCAGCGAAGATCTGGAGGAGGCAAAGCTGGAGGAAAAGAAAAAGAAGGAGAAACCTGCAGAGAACACTTGTCACGAAAACAAACTCAGAGAGCCATGAGTGAGAATTTAGAGCTTGTCTCTCTGAAGAGGCTGACACTGACAACTAGCCAGTCCCTGCCTAAGCCTGGAAGCCATAGTCTGGCCAGAACGACCACTACTGTGTTTAGTAAATCCTTTGAACAGGTCAGTGGTGTCACAGTTCCAAATAATCGTGGTAGTGTATCTGGTACAGAAGCAAATAGATTTTCAGCTTGCAGTCTTCAGGAAGAAAAACTGATCTATGGAACAGAAAGAACAGATCTTCCTATTTTAAGCAAACAAACTAATCAACAGCGACCTCCTAGTATTAGCATAACTTTGTTAACAGATTGATATTAAATTGGCAAGTATGAAAAGAAAAATACTGAGGGTTTAAGCCAATACTGGTACATTAAGCTCGTCAATATGATTTACATTACTTCCTTAAACCTCAAGCTCATAAATTCTTATTTGGCTCACATTTGACAGTAATAGTGAATAGACAACAGTTAATTATTTTGCATCAACTTTTAATAGCTTGGAAAATTCCTTTTTGACTTACTGTATTTATACACCTGATGATGAAGCTTATGGCTCCATGTGAAGTTCACAGCTTCACCAGTTTAACAAGCATTGATCAGTTGTTTAGCCACTAACAAATATGTGTGGCATATTTACAAATACACAGTATGGGAACAAATAGAGCCTTCTTCCCAGATTCTACTTTTTCACTACCACTTGGCATAGACAAAACTGCAAGTACTTCCTTTGTTTAAGAGGAGCCTCACAATATGGGCACGAAGTTTTGGAGCAGCATTGAAAGAACAAACATTCTCTCATGTCAGCCACGAGAAAGCTGTGCTTGCATGCAGAGGTCAAAACTAGAAGCATCAGTTCAGTGTTTGATGTTATGGTGGTTGTTGTAATGGTAGGTAGTACACGTTGCAATGTTCATACTTTATGCCTATATGAGTCTGAATTGTAGATGTATTTAGATCTTTCTATGCGGCTTTGAAACTGGGTTGAAAGTCATACAGTAGCAGTACTTGTGGATGGGAAGTCTTATCAGTTGCTATAGTAGTTACTCTTTAGAACTTACAAATCGCATGACAGCCACTGTCTTTCAGATTCGTAACTATCAGGCACAAAGCTACTCATTGAAAAGTCGCTGTCATCAATATATTTATTATTTATGAGGAAAAGATGTGCTTATGTAACAACTTTATGTAGGAAATAAGGTATGAGCCCTTTGCACTGACTCAAGCAAATCAGGAGTGTGAATGTGTTTAACATGAACCTCTTACTTGAGACTGAGAATACTACCAAAGGATGTGTACTTTTACTAACTTGCAAGCACGAAGGGAAATACAATGTAAATATAACTCTGTAATTCTTTGTCTTTTGCATCTATTATTTTTCTAGTTTGAAATTCTAAAACAGCAGTCTGATCAAGGTTACCTAACCTTTGCCCTTCAGTTTCGTGACCTTGTTTGGTACTAACTTTTATAAAGCTAAGATTTTCATTAAAAATGGACATGAGAAGTTCTTATGCATAAATTTGGAGACGCAATAACTGACAAAACCACTCCAGTAGCATTGATTCTCTGATAAACAGACAATATATTATTATGAGTGGAGAAATACAATGAAGATCTAAGGCATAGTCATTCCCAATTGTCCAGATTTCTGCTGCTTTACTGTCAAGAACCTTGTAACAAAACAAACACTAAACTTCTGGTAGACTTTCATGTTTGCCTAGAGATAAGTTTAGATATCCATTTTTGACTTAAAAACTGAAGCACAAGTAACTTTTAAGCAGCTAGTATTATTCAGGTGTATAGCAATTAATAAGCTGGTTAATTAATGAAGAGAGATGAGGAAACATAGTTGGCAGGGACAAGTAGTTGTATAATTCTACTTCTGAGACTGCAGACTAGATGTGTACATTGCTCAATATTCACCAGCATTATGTGGAATAACCGCATCAGTCTGTAGATCTTTGTCTTCACCTAAGAGCCTGACTGTAAATAAATGTGCCACGCTTCCTCATATTCTTCAGTTTGTGTGACACTGTCCTACTCCAGTAATGCAGTATTTCACTGTTTTGCAGGGAATTGTTTCCTTAATAGTACATGAAAACTTACTTTCCTAATGTATGAACTACAAGTTTGTCCTGTTTAGTGTTTAATACTGGATCTTTGAAGTTGTATGATTTTGTAAATACTTTGTACAGCAGAAAATTTTGCCTCTTTTTTACAGGTTTTTCTGCAGTCACATTTGACAGCACATTTGTTTCAGATTGACTAACACATGTGGCTGCTGGAGCATGCATAGCCACAAGCAATAGAAGGGTTTTAGGCAGCTGACAGCAGACACTGGCTAGCACTACACATACGGAATGTAGAAGTCTTCCCTTCCTCAAAATTTTTTCTACGTGTTACAAAGAAATAACCTGCAGAACATAGAGCTGCCTCCTGATCTGATTTTGCAGTGTAGCACTTATGAATACTTTGGAAACACCTCACAGTAATTTAAATTGAAACAAACTAGAAGAGATAAATAAAATTGTAGTTGACAAATGTTTGTGATGGCATTAGTTGCGAGTTAGTGTTAAGGGACTAGAATTTTAAAGTAATTCTACTGGTTTTGTTTTGTTTCATTTAGTTCATTATTATTATTATGCCCACAGGAGACACTC
>NW_010417992.1:20795-23581 GCF_000710305.1 Buceros rhinoceros silvestris | reverse complement strand
TTGGTATAAAAGATGTTTATTTTACTGGAAATACTTAGTCTCTTTAGTGATAAATAATTAGAATTTTGAAGGATCTAAAATGCCATAAAATGTGGGTATGTAGCATAATGTTTGCAGTACTGTTGGCTACAAGTCAAAGTTAGCTTATCCTTTTATTTTATCCAGCTAATAATTCTAACTGGTCTGGCTTGAACTGGAGACATAGGCTCACATTGGTACAACAGAAATTACATAAAGCTTCATACTTTGAGAAAATGATAAAAGGAAAGGTTTTTTGTACTAAACGCTGCTGTTTCCATACGCGTGTGGCTTCATACAAATATGTATGTTTTGGTCTCTAGAGCAACTTACACAGTGAGCCTGTTTTTGGGAACTGACATCACACCTTGATTCCAATTGAGTCTAAACAATTTCTGTCCTGATGTGAGTAATAAAACTTGCTGCTGGGCTTTTTTTTTTAAGAGAAGAAAAAAGGCTAGTTAGTGGAGAGGGAGGGCAGAATTATTTGTTGTCCAAATATCCATGGTGCAGGATTGGGGGGGGGTGGGGAGATTAGGGCAGGAAGCAAATATATTAATTCTTTTACAGTGTTTCTCAAATTGTCAAGCTCTTGGATTATGGATTTTGAGCATTATCTGATCACTTCAGACTGAGGAATGAAAAATGTGTATTAAAGAAGTAGAGGTCCTCTAACAGTGTAAGGGAGACCTATGGAGGCATCCCATGGGTAGTTCTGGTGAATACACTCCAGACATCATACACAGCTGCAACTATCTGCAAGAAAAATGTTATGTAGGAGTGAATCGTGCCAAATTACAATTAGAAGTTGTGTTAACACTGGCATTTATAACTGACCTTACTGTTTTGAATCAAAGGGCACTGTTTCCAATGATGGCTTTGAACAGCAACGCTTTCAAAACTTGAAATTGAGAAGAATTATTGTTCATGTGAGAACCTGTAACATTTGTGCAAAAAGCATATGGCTTCTAACCACTTGCTGTAAGTTGCAATGACTTTTCTGAAGGGAGTGAAATGTCCTTGAATTGCCTTGAGTACCTGACAGATTTGACAGGTACAGAAATTTATAGCTATTTCAGCTACACTTCTAAGGGGGTCTCTTCTGATTTCTGTGAGGATTCTAGAAATTTTTATCTTAATCATTATGTCTGGTATCTTTTGTCAGTGTTTGAGGCTTACAGTGCTGTATATAGGTATGCAATATATTGCCTTTTATAGAATTCTATGACTAGATGTGTACCTTAATATTCACTAAAGTCTGTGGAATAGCTGTATCAGTCTATAGATGTCTTGTCTTCGACTGAGAACCTGAGTTTGAATGAATAAGCCACACTTTCTCATGTTCTTCAGTTTGTTGTGTGACACTGTTCTATGCTTAATAATGCAGTATTTCACCTTTTTTTAGTGAAGTGTTCTCTTAATCGTACATGAAAACTTACATTCCTAATGTGGAAACTATAAAGTTGTCCTGTTCAGTGTTTAATAATTTGGGCAGTAAAATAAACTTTTTTTTTGAAGTATGCTTTTGTAAAGACTTTGTACAACAGAAAATTTTGCCTCTTCTTTACAGTCTTTTTTGAAATACACATTAGATTGCAATATATTTGTTTAGGTCTCATTAATTTCAGTAAGATTGACCGCATTACTTCAAACGTGGCGAATATCCAGAGCGTAGGCTCTGCAAATGCAGCCTTGTCAGGTGAGACACCGTGCCTGAACCACTTGGCTGAGAAACAGTGACTGACAAGTGAAAGGTGAGTTCAAGCAGATGTGTTGTATACTGTTTGATGACTGGTCTTAATATAGCAGTGGTTTGATACACAGCCATTATCTGCAGTATGTTTTTTATTAGATCTTCTCTCCAGCAATCTTCACTGTTTCTGTGATCTTCTGGTGGTCTGAGGGCCATTGGATGTCTTTGCTGCAAGGGTGCGTGCGGCTGGCTCACCCAGGGTTCCCCCCATGTTCGTGAAGACTCCCAGGGCTTTTTCTGAAAAGCTGCTTTCCAGCTCTTTGGCCCCTGTGTGTGCTGGTGCCTGGGCTTGGTGTTGCCCTATAAAATTCCTGAGATTTGTGTGTTGGCTCACATCTCCTGCCTGTTGATGTCCCCAGGAATGGCAGCCCCCTTCTGGGGTACCAAAGTCTCCTCCTGGATTTGTGTTACCTGCAAACATGCTTAGGGTGAGCTCTATTCCATCGCCCGTCTTCATTAATGAAGATGTTAAACCATCCTGGCCCAGGTATTGACTCCCAGTGTACATCAGTAAGGCCAGATCTCCAGCTGGGCTTTGTGCCACTGGTCACAGACCTTTGAGGCTGGCAGTTAAGGCAATGTTTTGGGCTCAGAGGCCCAGGATTTCTGAGGGCAGCTCTTGATGGTAATGACAGACACACAGCTGGCAGTGAGTACCTTCACCACTTCCATATATGCTGTCACTAGTCCTCTGCCCCACTCAGCTGTGGAGCCCTATTTTTCCCTAGTCTTCCTGTTGCTGATGATCTCTCTGCTAAAGCTTTTCTTGTTGCCCTTCACCAGATTCCACTTCATCTGGGCTTTGGCTTTCTTAACTCTGTGTGTGCTTGGATAGTGCATCTGTAACCCCTTAAGTTCCCTGCTCTTGCTTCCACCTCTTGTATGCTGCTTTTTCATGTCTAAGTTAAGTCAAGAGCTCCTTGTTCATGCATCCAGGCCTTCTGCTGCCTCTGCTTGATTTTCTGTGTGTTGGGATGGACCATTCTTGAGCCTAGAGGAGATGGTTCTTGAACAT
>NW_010417992.1:20318-20632 GCF_000710305.1 Buceros rhinoceros silvestris | reverse complement strand
CCCCCCACCCCGGGATGGTCTCCCATGGGCATCTACCGAGCAGATTCCCTGCACAAGGGATCCTGTGTTTTGTTCAAGGTTTCTTTCCTTTTCCCCTTACGCATGTAGTCTCCAGTGCAATGTTGTGGAGAAACCTGGATGAATGGAAGAGCTGCAGTAGATGGCAGCAGTGGGAGATCTTGCTGTTCTTTTTTTTTAAAGTCAGTCTTTAATCTGTTCTTGTGAAAAGGCAAAACTCAAATTTCCCTTCTGTCCTGGGTTCAACATGGAGGAACCGGATGATCTCCTTTGTCTGGCTTTCTTCTTCCCCGCGA
>NW_010417992.1:19868-20092 GCF_000710305.1 Buceros rhinoceros silvestris | reverse complement strand
GAGAAGACTCGATGCCATTTTGCCATCTTGCTTTTCCCCCTCTCTGCTCTATCTGCCCTCCTCTCTCTCGTCTGTGTATCAGCTCTATCAGATATGCCGCAGAGGACTCCGGAATCTTACGCCCTCGGACTGGAAACCTTTATCAAGGAGAGAAAGACACATCCAAGACCTGCTAGTTCCCTGAAGCAGTAAAAGACTCCTTCTGCAACATGGGTAGGACCTTC
>NW_010417992.1:2305-19662 GCF_000710305.1 Buceros rhinoceros silvestris | reverse complement strand
CCCTGAGGGATGGACCCAGCGGTACCCCTTGTCCCTGCGGCGGATGAAGTAGCCCCTACGCGCAGTGGAATTTGAAGATATTCCCTCAAGACGTGACCTGGCCGGCCCGCGGCGCAGATGTGTATGTGGGGGGAGTCTGGAAGAAGCATCCCTTGGCAAAGAAATGAAGTTCCCTACAGCCACCCCAGAGGAGGAAAGGACTATGTTTTAATTGCATGAAAGGTTTGCTTCAGGAGAACCCATTATCGAGCTTTTTGTCAGGCAACGGACAGATTACGGGATGGACTCCTCCCCCCCACCCCCCTGCCCCCGGCATGGTGAGCCATTGTGGGGCAAAGTTTGTAAGCGGTGGGGATCGCCCAATAGGGAATTATTTTCCCTTCTATCTCTTTCTCTCCCTTTCCCAGTCCCGTTCAACTCCAAGGGCATCTGCATTATTAAACTTTTCTGTTCCTATCGCTTATATATGTAGCTTGTGTGTTATTATCTTCCTTAGCCCGACTAAAGCCTTAATGAGCTCACTAACGGCTTATCAGCACGTTAACGAGCATCAAAAGTTTTCTGTGTGAGTTCTGGCAGGTTTCCCAGCCAACACACTATCTCGTCGCACTTTCGGTGGGAGACAGCCCCCCTTTTCAAACCGCGACACCTTCATACAAATGGGTGATAAAGGAAATCTTGGATTCGTAACACGTCACTTGAACGAGCTGAAAGTTTTCTTTTCCGAAAAAGGTACAAATTAGACCTGGTACTGTGATTGTCCTCTAAGCGTGTAAGATTTGCTATTTCAGTTACAGTAGGTGAAAGGCAGTGCTTAGAACAGGTTCTTCTGTGGTTTCAGGTTGGAATTGTTATTGATTACTGAAAGACAATGTGAATTTGAATACCTCCTCTCTTCCCAAAATGTGGTAGGGAGTACAAAAGAAAGTAATGGTACCCCAAAATACAGCCCTTAATGGGGGGTGAGAGTACCCAAGAGCCTGCTGGACAATTCACAATGAGAGGGATGTTTGAAGAGAATACAAGTGATTCATCACCTGTTACAGAAAATACATTAGATTCAACAGACGTTACAGCTAGTTGCCTGCCTTGAGCTTGTAGTAATGATTTTTCATGTATTATGTTAATCTAGCTCTGTATCAAAGATGACTTTGGTATGGGGGTTTTCTCTCAGCCCATGGCTGCCAGGTAATAAATACATCTGTTAGTTCAGTACAGTGGGGAAGAAATGTCACAGACGCTCCAGAAACCTTTGTGAAACAAGCCTTCACACTGCACAGTCCTGGCTTCATTAACTTGATTCCTAAAATGAGGTTGCATTTTATCATCCGTTACTCTAAATATGCTGGGACAATACTGAAATTTAATGGTGTGGAAAGACTCGGGGAAGTTGGTCTGAGTCATGCTGTACTTCTGACAAGCATGTACTTGTTGTTCTCGTCATCAATGCTGACTAACATTGGCAGTCCTCTGTGCAGACTTTCATGGTCTGGACTATGATCAGAGAACTGTCTAGGTTGGAAAAGACCTTTAAAATGGTAGATTTTTCTAGTGCGAGAGGACAGATTTCAGAGGAGGTGAGGAGAAATACCAGCTTTCACCTCCGCAACACACAAAGTAAATGAAGGAGCGCCGTGTATTGGCACAAGGAGTCCTCTGTGTGGGCATGATTTTCTGATGTTTCTGCAATACGAATAGTGAACCAAAATAACAAGCAAACATTCAGTGCTTAATCTGAAAAGACGCTTTGCTTGTGCATGATGCTTGAATATCATCTTTGATTCCTGTCAAAGCAGGAGCAAAACAGTGGCATATATGTAAAAGCACATATTTGTTATATGTGTGTGTATACACACTTATACGTACATACTCATATATAGGTTTCCTCCTCAGCTCGTGTAAGTATGGAGGGTATAGAACTGTTGAGGAGGCTATTGGGGCTGGCAAAGACTTGGACCAGCACTGCTGTCAGTGACCTGCACCTCCAGCTAAAATAAACATAGCTAGGCACTAAGTGTCACTGGTGGATTTTGCTTGTGGTATTATCTACCAAGAGTAAATTGATCTGAATACAAATGGTAAAGGATCTTGCTCTTATTCCTTAAGTATGTTTTAAAAGGGGTAATAATAATATTCATACTTTTGATTTTTGTTGTTAAAATGCATTATGGTTTCATTATTGTTAATAACCTGCAGTTCAGACTTTGCCAGTAATGTGGATTAAATAACTGAATTGCGATAACATATATGATAACATTTTGGAATCAAGTGTCAGCCAACTGGCATACCAAATGTCAGCGTTTGGCAGATTGACCCACCCCTAAAGTGCTGGTGTTTGAGAAATCTGCTTCAATAATTTGCAAAATGGAGAGACTTTTGAAGGGTAACAGCACTGATATTCCCCAGAAGATTTACTTGTTAATTCATTGGGATTTATATTTCTCATTTCAGCCATTAAAGAAAACCAATCCAACCACTCTTTATGAAGCTACTCATTCTAGCTCCACTTGCATTGGCGGGAGAAAGATACAGGCACCATCAAACTAATTCAGCACAGCCCAAGAAAGGGATCCCCGAACAGTGTTCAACCCAACTCTTCCTTGTCATCCTGAACAACCAGCTTAGCATTGCTGCCTCATTACTGCTTCCTACTGAACCGAATCTGTGCATCTCCATTCTTACCATTAAAGCTAAAATTACCATTAAAGCTAAAATTAAGCTTTAGCATAGCATGTCACCAGCATAGCTCCAAATGTCAGCAGCTGTCCTATTTTCACTAAAGGCCTTACAAGCAGGCAGATGTCTAGGAAGAATTGATGTGGTTTAGTAGTTCTGCTGGCCAGGATGCAAAGATCAGCTTGAAATAATGTGGACAGGTGATGGGAATTAGGATTCAAACTGTATCTCTTTGGATTAGTTGAATAATCATGAAGTAGTTGCATTTAAAAATGTCTGAAGCAGGGAAGAAGGAAAGAACTGGAGCATCTCTCTCTACAGCATTCCTGTTTCTGCCGTTCTTGCTTCAGGATCCCACTTAAAAGTACGTAATGGCTTTATCAGCTTTTGAATTTAAAGGTAGAATAGCAGTAAGGCTGCTAAAGCTTCTTTACAGCTGAATGATACCTCTTCAGCTCTAGCTGAATCCTCTGACAAATCTGAGGCTTGGTTCTTATTTATTCAGGTTGGGAAGGAGCCTCTCAATTGCCTCACATGCTACATCAAAAAGTTCATGGGAACTTACTATTCCCAGCTACTAGCATAGGAAGCCATGCTACAAAAGCAGTGCCTTGAATCTAGTGTTTCAGGTGTTCAAGTCTTCCCTAGCTCAGTGAACGGCCAAGGAGAGGTTTTCATCACTTCAGTCACTGCCCAAGGCAGGCTCGCTGGTATGTTATAATGCTGCCAGCCTTGTACTACAGTGTTCGTACGGCAGCCCGTTCTACGTGAGGAGAGAGGCCAGGGCAATCGCCAGCTGGAGGGCTTTTCCCTTACTCGGCTTTTATGTGGGCAGACCTCTGGTGTGGAATTGCAGGAGGCTGGGTGCAGCTCCCAGCTGTCCAGCTGGAGAGACAATTTCAGAAGTCTCGGACCGCATGCTGCGTGGAGCCCAAGCAGTGCTTCAGCTGCCAATCTGGAGCACTGCAGTCCTGTTGCTGAAAGGACTAGTTCACTGCTTTGGCATAATTACTCAAAATGTGCTTATGGACAAATAACTTGACAAAAATTACTTGGCAAAGGATTTCTCCAAGATC
Organism: Buceros rhinoceros silvestris; assembly: GCF_000710305.1. Lineage (NCBI taxonomy): Eukaryota > Metazoa > Chordata > Aves > Bucerotiformes > Bucerotidae > Buceros > Buceros rhinoceros. The sequence continues at coordinate 15,910 of NW_010417992.1, read as the reverse complement.
CCACACTGTATGAGCCATCTTTTAGTAAAGCCTGGTGTGTGTGATACATACTGCAGCATGATACATGTCTTCTGTTCTTGATGCACGGCAGAGTGTTTTCGTACCTTAGGATCAGTATTGGATAAAACCCTGTGTGATTTTGTGAGCATGAAGAGTTTCAATGCATTCTGGTAATGGTGAGATGAGTAACTTAAAATATGCCAACAAAGCTAGTTATTAGGTAGATCCACTTACAAGGTATTTGATGCCATGATTTAATTTCAGGCAGAAAAGCAGTGCCTTGGAAGAACCTTTATTTGATCTTGAGATACTGAACAGCTTTAGCATGCCTTGACATTCAGTACCACCTTCATAATTGCTGTAATTATTCCTTCCTACTCTAATAGAGCAGGCACTGTACAGCACAAGTACTGAGGGATAGTTTTGTTTCATGCTTGAAAAGAAGAACATGTATAAAGCGCACTTTGTACTAAGCTGTGGGAAAAGAGGTGAATGGGAGGCTAAACCAGAAACTTTAAAAGCAGTTCAAAGTGTCTAGTACGCTTCCTCTCTGCCTGTCTCTAGGCAGTTCTGAAAGAATGGAGAAGCTGCACAAAATGAAAAAGGGATAAAGCTGAGAGCTTACTGGAGTGGGGAGAGCTTCTCCCATGGCTCCCACCTGACTGCAAGGGCAGGCGTCTTCCCATCAGGCAGGGACTGTGCTATGGTGTTCTGACTCTTTTCTCCCTCTACCTAAAATCTATGCCTCTGACTCCTTCGAGAGGAACCTGATTGCTGGTACTACCCCAGGAACAAGTACAGGAGATTAATGCTGAAATGACTAACATGGGACTAGAAGAGTGTTTGTGGGCAGTACTGGTGGCTGTGCTCTGCTACACAGGTTTAAGCACTGGTGATTTTCTTGTCATGCTTTGGTGTCAAGAAATGTGTGACTGAAGTCAGAAACTTCTGGCCTGTTTCTGGCGGAGGGTTAAAGAAAAGATGGAGAGATAATGAGGGGGTCTGAAGAAGGTTTTTTTCTTTCTTAAAAGAGATGGCTGTGAGGCTGGTTACTGAGATACTCCTTAAACTGGAGGTGACAGTGGAATTAAGAGGCTTTGGTGAATGTCTTAGCGATCAGCTGGATATCTGAGGGAGTTTATGGAAGAAGGCGGCTGCAGTCTTTGGTCAGATCTGGCCTTACAAGGGGTGAAAGAGACATCAATAAGGATGGAGGGTTGGAAGTTGGGCATCTCAAGGTTTGCATGTATCAACTAACGAGAATGAAGAGCCCACGGTTCACAGGGAAACAGCAGGTCTGGTGTATTGGAGGAACAAAGCTGTCCGTGTGGCATGGCATAGCTGATCTGTCCACCCAGAGCAAGAACGAGGTGCAGATTTGACTCTACAAGAGATCCCGATAAGAAAGTTGTCAGCTGTCTCACTGATTTGGCATGACGCAAGTGTGATGCAACTTAGTTGTTTGTTTGTTTTTAATGATGCAAGGACTTTGCATAAGAGGGCTAACAGACCACTTCTGCAGCAGTATGTGATAACGTTTACTATAGCAATAGTACACTGGAACAGCTTTTGTGAGTGGAGTATGAGCTTGGAGAGATGCACGGGGAAAGGGGAGGTTGGTGGACTAGCGCAGCACGTGAACAATGTGGCATTTAAAAATAGGAAGTTACTATATGGTCTTTGAGCTAAAATCTCTTAGGAAAAGAGTAGTAAAAACATTTTAGTGGGATAGTGTTACAGTCTGCTATAATCCGTTTGGGAGACGTTTTTAATCTTTGTAGAGAATGTTAACAGGAACGGTCATTAAAAGAGACTTAAATTTTCTTGCTATAGATTGGACGACAAGGCAAACAGCCCTCAGGGACTAGGGAGCCAGGCAGAGCTGGCAGATCTTTAAGGATGTTTTCCGTAGAGCACTGGAGCTGTTGATCCCCAGGTGTAAGAAATCAGGCAAGGAAGGGAAGAGACCAACATGGCTGAGTCAAGACCTGCTGGTCAAACTAAGGGGCAAGAAGGAGCTGCACAGGCAGTGGAAGCAGGGACAGGTATCCTGGGAAGAGTACAGGGACACTGCCTGGTTGTGTAGGGATGAGGTCAGGAAGGCCAAGGCTCATCTGGAGCTGAACTTGGCAAGGGATGCAGAGAATAATAAGAGCTTCTACAGGTATGTCAACCAGAGAAGGAAGGTTAAAGAAAGCATAACCCCTTGATGAACATGACTGGCAAGCTGGTGACAACAGAGAAGGAGGAGGTTAAGGTATTCAACTTTGCTTCAGTCTTCACCTGAACTTAACCCAATGCGTATTTCTTGGGAAAATTTTCTTCAGAATTATATGTAGAAGGTGACTGAATTAGCTGAAAAAACTACATGGAACTAGGGGAGAATGTGCGATAAAAGAGAAGTGCTGAGTAACTACCTAATAAAACTGATAAATCCTAATTTTTTATATGTTAGTGCATTGTATAGATAAGAGTTTTTCTGTCATAGCTGATCTGTGCTAATTATAGCAATTATAATGCTTGTGGAGAAGGAAATTTGCGAAAAGTGTATTAAGTGTTCAGCACTCATCCGCCTGTCAGCTGAGAGGAAGGCAAGTTAATTTAATGTAACAGTCTATCCTCTTGCTGTTGTAAATCAGTTGTTAATTATAATGTGCAGCTACGTGGCCATATGTTACTTGCTCTGGCATAACAGTACCATGTCATGTTGTTGATCACTGCACTGGTGGAGCTGAAAGCTGATACACCCCTGCGCTAAATGCCTCACAGAAATCTGATTTCTTTCAGTGCTGCATAAATCTGACCTTCATTCAAAGTGTGTGAATTAAATTAGGGCAAATATCCTACCAGAATCTAACATACATTTAGCATGTGGGGTTTTTTTTATTATTGCTATTTATTGTAAACAGACTTAAATACAAAAGAAAATAGATGAAGTGGCAGAAATCTCTCCTAAGAGCAGAGACAAGAGCTGTTGCCAAGTGCAATTTTCTGTAGACTCCTTGAAGCTAAGCAGAGCTATCCCAAACTGATGAATGTCTCCAGGTATCTGGAAACTGGCTACCTTTACAGCAGCTCTGGCTGCCCAGTAAAAATAATGCAGTATGGCTTAAAGGACTGCTTTTCTCGAATGTGTGGTTTCTATTCGATAATACACTTGTGCCTGATTTAAAATACTGCTTAGAAACTAAGTGTGGTTTTTCAAATTAGTGTCCCATAGAAATTGTTTCTTTGTCTCACTTCTCCTGAAGGATTTTCAGCCTAGACAACTGGTCTGTCTAGGTGCAGGTACCACAAATGAGTCCAGGAATTAAGACAGAGCCTTAAACCAGAGAGGCACTTGTTTGGTGCAGTAGAGCCCGGGGCCACAACCTGCAGCCACTGGGAGCTGGAGATAATGGTGCAGTTACCTGAATATTTAAAAAGGACGATAAGGAATACACACTAGAACCTGTTGCCAGACATTCCTCCAATTTTCCCTCCTGTAAGCACTTTTCATCTGTGAGGATAAACCAGAATGGAACAGTATGTATTTGGCACGAAGGGCACCAGGCGTGGTAGAGCAGCAGGCCTGGTGAAGGTAGCTGGTCTGTGAGCAGGAGGCACTTCACTTTACAGTTCATTTGGGCCTTCTGCTTCAGGTAGCTCAATATTGGACACCACACAAAAACCTGACACTTTGTGGTGCCAGGAAAATCATTACTAGTCCAGGTTATTAGTCTGCACATACTGTAGCTGGTGTGTTTTATCATTTTTATTCCCTATTAACTAAATAAAAACTGGTGAGTAACATGAGGTGTTTCATTGAAAAGAGGAGTTGTATCTTTACAATGTTTTCTTGCTTAAAGGTGAGAAAGCATCCTTCAACTAGAGGAGAAAGCACACCACTTAACCGTTCACCTACCCACCTGCGTCTGGAAAACAGGCAGTTAGGTACCTGTCTGAGTATCTGCACTAGCTTACACTGAGGACTCAAAAGCATGGGTGGGAAATTAAAGGATAATTAATGCTTTGCCCATTTAGATCAGAGCCCTTGATGCCACATTCTCCTCATGATAGCTGTGGCCACGGAAGTTTGCTCCAGAAGGACAGCACAGCATGGAACAGATTTCAATAGATGAGAATCTCACTGGGGACACTGCAGCATCAGCAATGCAAGGCAGGAAAAACACGATGCATTAATTCAGCCTACATCAGCACAGCTGAGATACAGTACTGCTTTCTTCTGTCACTGCTCACACCTCTTAATAGGAGGCTCCGGTATCCCCTCACAACATTTCCACTCACCTGTAATGAAGGTGGATGTTCTGTTTTCTATCAGCAAACAGCCTCACTTCTGAACTAAGAGTGGTGGTGGTGATCCCTGTGAGAGCAGAATGTCGTCCTTCATCTTAGATTGTTGTGGTTTTATTGTACCTACCCTACCCTTCCTACTTTGGGTACTTAGTTTTATAAATAAGCATCTCTTGCATGCAGATTATTACTTTAAAGTCAAGCACTTCCATTTTTTTTTTTTTTTCAGGCTAGCTTTGAAATATCTCATGGAACTAGAGCTTCCAGCATGCGAGCTCTGAGCTTTCTGTAGAGGCTTGCTCTCCTCAGTCCTGTGTTTTTGGTGCTGTGGCTCTGGTCTTGGAGCACCTCTGGAGCTTGCCTTTGAGTCATATGGTGGCTGCCCAAAAGGTGTATCAGTCACCTACACCTTCTATGGCAGAAGAGCCCAATCTAATTTGGCTGCCGTTGGCCTTCGGTTTCTCTCCCTCACCTTGGCCCTCATAGGAAGCCACAAGCAGAAAAGCTGGGTCCTGATGGGTATTGTTCTGGGGCGCTCTGCTCCAGAATGCCAAGATGAATGTCATTTGAGAGCCATTTTCATTTCTAAAGTACGGAAATCCATCCAAGAGCTGTTATCTGCTCAAACACCAGACTGTTCGGGGCAGCATGCCCAGAAATGTTGGTATTTGAGCTGAAAATGTAAATGTTCATACACCCCATTTCCTGCATTTGTGTAGTTATGGTATGTGTCTGCCTTGTCATGTGAAAAGAAAAATACCATTCCGCATTTTTTCATTTTACTCAGATGATATTTTGCAATGTACAGACTTCCACAGAGTTACAGGGGTGTAAGCTCTTCCTGATAGCTGTTCTTGGTTTACTGGTGGCTGCCTCCACCTAGTTCGTAGACTTACTTGGGAACTGCAGTGACAGAGAAGGAAGAAATAAGTTGTCCTTCTGCAAAAGGAACAACTGCTATTTTATGATTCCTGAGAAGGAGAGAAATGGAATATCCCAGGTGAAGAGGTTAAAAACAGAAGCAAGTCATGACAGCACTAGTATCACTGAGAGCCTACGCAGACACCACAGTGTTAGAGCTTGAGGTAAAATGTTGCATGATGGATGGCAGATATTGTAGATTCTTCTAGCAGTGATTCAGTTTTTAACAGAAACTCAGTTGCTCTGAGGTGAGTGAGGGGGAAAAAAAAAAGTTTCTGACTGTAGGGCAAACCTGGCTCTGGAAGAAGGGAACTGATCCCACTAATTAAAGGTATTTTATACCTATGGTATCAACACGCTGATTCCATAATTGCAGCAGCTTCTCGCTGCCCTGGCCAGGAAAAAGGGTGGTGCTACAGAGCAGTGCTGTTTTTCTAAACTTTTGTATTTCACTTGCCAGACCTAATCATGACCTTGCAATCTGCAGCAGTTGCCACCTATACAGGGCTGGGTGAGAGCATGACCATCTCTCACACAGAAATTTTGAAATGCTTTGTTTTTACATGGGACTTTTAGAAGAAAAAAATGTCAGAAACACTAGTGTGTGTCTTTTCCATTGTCCATCTCTGTGTTGTATACAAAACATATAAAAGGAAATAATCTCCTATTCCATTTCCTGGCCACTCTTGCCAGCTCCTAAAGGTGTCTGTGCATGTAGCTGAATTCTGGCCCTTATGGTCAGAGATCTGCCCATGTCTTTTTTGGTATCACTGATTCACATAAATTTCACAAATGTGCCTGTCAGTTAGCTTCCCTCAGATTCATCTCTTTCAACTATTTAACCAAAACTGTATTTAAATGTACCTATCAGCAGACAGCATCCCTCTCCTCTGACGCTCGAGTGACACCCCAACCCTCTTACTCCACATGTGCCTCCTATTCTTGGAGATATGGTAGTTTGGACTTCATTTGGAAGTGATGCTTGGGCTGGCCTCTTTGCATTATGCTTAATGTAGGGAGGGGTTTTCCAGAATGGTGACAGAGTTTGTCCAGTGAGCTTGTTTTCCAATGAAAACACTTCTGTAGTGCTCTGTGGTGGCTTCAAAGCAGAGTTGTTACACAGCCAGATGAGATCTTCTTCATGTTTTGGCAGTACTCATACCCCTCGTCCTTCCAGCTCCAGCAAGGAATTGCCTCGCTGCCTACTATGGACGCTGCAGTCTTGCACAAAGCTGACACTGAGCACGTGTGGTGTGGCCAAATTACTGTCAGCACCTGACACTTGGCTGCTTTCAGAGCTTAATTAAACGCCAACAGTGTAATTTCAGGCCTCTGAAATTTAGTAATGCTTGAATTAAGACTCTTTATCCTTGGAGACAATCTAGGAAGTGGATTCTTTGTGCTAAGCTGCTATGACCTGTCTTGCCTGGCAAGCCAAAAGGCGTTGTGGTTGGCTATGAGGGATCAGGCATGGCATGGGCAGTCCTGAGCACTGCCAGTGGAGCAGCTTTTGTAGTCACCACAGGCTGGGCTGGACCTTTTGAAGTCCCTTACAGATAGGTCATCTCCTGCCTCTATCAGCTCTTGGTAGCCAGCAAGACAGAGTATCCCTCAGGTCACCTACTCTAGTGACAAATGATCTAGCTGTGTGAGGCAGTAAACGAGGTTTAAACCTATTTTTGCACACCACTTTTTCCCGCCAAACACACATGGTTTATCGTCTGGCAGATGCCCTCCCCAGTGCTCATCCTTTGAGATGAAGTATGTGCCAAATATGTATCAAGACAGAAACTTCACAAGCCAATTGTAAGAGAACAAATATGGAATGAAATTCTGCTCTTGAGCTCTCTAAATCTAGAAGCACTCCAGAGAAGACAATTTTGAGATTGCTCTGGATTTAAGACATTTTACTTGGGTAGAAAACCCAGTCTGTGATGTCAATAGTGTGTTTGGAAACAAACTTAGTTTTTGAAAGCTTTCTTGGTGACAGAAATCTTCTAACGTCAAATACTTGCATATGCGGTTCCAGGTAGCTGAAACATTGAGGACTTCCAAGCTGCAGCTGAGGTTTGCTCTGTGTATATACATATACACACACATATATAACATACGTGCTTATTGATGGTGTTGGTATTAATATCCAAGCCAGCTCATTTTAAATTAATTCTGATGAACCTGCACCTCTATATTGTATATGTACATTTATGTACATATAATGCGTTGGCAAGTGTCTCTATACATATATGCGTGTGAGCTGCAGGCTTTTTAGAATTAAGAGAAGCTAGTTTGGATACTGGTATCATTCCTGCAGCAAGCACCACCTTCTCTTTGAGATCCAAACCAGTTTCTTGATGATGGGGACAGTGCAGCTTGCCAGGTAGCAGGTAGGGCATGTTTGTGCGTTGATGTTTTTTCAACCTTCAAAGCGATGGTTACTCTGCAAATGCTGACGTGCTCCTCTGTGAATGGGGCCTTATGCCTGTGGAGTAGGAAGAATGCAACCTTATTAGAAAGTTGAGTCATGCGTTAATGTTTAGGACTCCTATGTTACAGTAAGATCTGCATAAAATGACCATGAAGAAATCAGTTTATTCAGTGCACTTGAAGTGAAACAAATGGTAGCTTAGAAAATTCATGCTAACCACTGGTTTATTATACAGAAAACTCCATAAGGACTAAGTATACTATGAAAGCGTAGTACAACTATCAGAGAAGCAGAGAGAAAAAAAGATGGAAAAAAAAAAAGCAGTGTAAACAGGGTTAAGAAGCATTTGTGCAAATAGATGCATTTCTGACTTGGAGCCAACCAGGGAGAAAAAGAAATTGCTATACATAGATTCTGAGAAGGTGTTACAGAAGTTGCAGCAGCCTGAGGAGACTCAAGTATGTCAAGAATGAGCTTAGCGATTAGTAGTTTCAGGTAATTTAAGCAGAGTCTGCTCACAGGAAATGACTCCACAAAGTTGTAAACATGGAAGCAATTTTTTCTGCTATTTGTGACAGTAGGTATAAACATGCTTAATTTACTAACAGGGAGAAGGACACTTCAGCACACAGTTAAGGGTCCTGGTAACTTGACAGCAGAAAGCCTTAATTTCCATACACATAGAAGTATCTTTTAGGTGTCATTAAAACTCCATCTCTGAAAGTACGTTACCAGAAAGATCTGTCCAGAAACTACTTTGTATTCATGCCTAGATGTGATATAATAACAAACTGTATGTCAGCTGCTAATACACCGACTTACTTTCATATTAACATCTCTATTTAAACAATCGCTATTCTTACTGCGACGTAGCAAAACATTCATTTTGTCAAACAGCAATTGTAAAGAAGCTTTTATCCAGCACAAGTGTAATTAGAATAGTAAAGAAGTGATGAGATTATCAGCTTTCAGCTCAAGGGACTATCTGTTGTTTTAAGTTCAAGTAACTGAAGCAGCAAAACCAGTTTCCAATTCAAGTCTGCCCTCCACTGGTTTTAATGAAACAGTGCTAATAAATTTTGGAGCAATAGCATTTTTCATAATGACATGAAGGAACTAAATTAATAGAAGTTGATACAATTTATTGAGACCTTTAATCAGCATTTCTTTTCAATTTTTTTAACAGTAGTTAAAAAATTTGTAAATTTCTTCAGAGTTCCATGTCGGCTCCCTGGCGGGTTCTTGTTCTTCAGGTTTTCAAAAGCCCACTAGCGTATCATTCACATCCAACTTGCTGGAACTAATATATAATGTGGGAAGTAGCATTCTGTTTTAAAGGTTTTAAAGGCGCCTAATAGAAAAACTAGAGAAAAATACTTTGCTATGACAATTAACAATTCTAGTTATACATAGTGCTACATGTACTACTCAAGTATTAATGTCCTAAAAGAGACAAGTACCAGTCTAGTCTTGTATTCTGTCACTAGAAGCTGTCTTTCCTCCTCACACGTGAAAGGAAAGAACAACTTATATTACTGTGTTTATTTGAAAGAGAACTTTCCATCACAAATCTCATGCACAATTAATTCATCTCTTAACTCAGGAGGACTCATTTTCCTTTCTGTGTTTTAAGTAGGAAGGTAATTAGAGTGGGGTGGGGGGGAAAGACTATTTTAGTTACACTTACTCACATAGATTCATCTAGTGTGATTTCAACCGCAAGGTGACATTTGTGTCTGGAATACAAAATCTGTACCATTATGCACTGGAGGATGTGATCAAGCTGAAAAGCCTCTGGTTCATTTATCTTGTCATCTTCACGCTTCGTTACACTTAACAGCATCTAATCTCCTGTGACTGCTGCCTAAACCTAAAATAAAGGAGTAAAATGTGGTTTCTTCAGATGTGTACTGAATATACACTTAAGAAATAAAGGAAAAAAATAAAAGACTTACAGAAATGTCATTTTACTTGGGCCTTTCAAATGACTGAAAATCAGGATCAGATTCATAGTTGTGCCAAGAGTGCCTAACAGAGTTTATAAAGCAGAACATAAGGAACTTTCAAAAGTTCCTTGAATGTCCTCTGCATCTGCTAAAATTATTGTTGAAATGGCTATCATTCAAAATAAAAACTTTAGGAGTCCATATCCCATTTTACAGAAAGCAGTGAAAGGCACAACTAATCTGTCCTTACTGGGTTTTTATCTTGTTTTGTTTTCTTTTGGCTTTAGGTAGGAACCTATACAAAAACCTGCTGAAATCTCATTGAAGACTCCAGCATGTGCTGTTACAAATCGCCCTCTTAAAATGGACCCTGAAAAACCAGGATCCAAAATGACTGCCATGCTGCATTTCCAGGAGATTACTGTTTGAGATTTTTAATAATCCTAACTCAAAAGCAGCAGCATTGCCACACTGAAACACTGACAGATCTTCTCCTGAAAGGTCACTGATGTTCTATGCATTAGTGGAAAGAGTCTAACATGAACTTACAGATGCTTGAATTAGGATGAAAGTATGCTCGCATGTCTACTTGACAATATTTGAAAATTAATAAAATCTAAAAATGCTTGTCTGGGCTAAATGTGGTATATGATTATGCTAAAATAGATAAAGTCTGGACAGAAATTGTGCATGAAAAGCAAAAATGACAGCATTTTCAGACATTAAGTTTTATTTTAATAGAATGGTAAAAATGTCATTAACCATGAGTTGTGCTTAATTCTAATAGCACTACCCAAGACTTGCAAAGAAGAAAAGAGCTTTCCTTGATCACTTCCTGGTATCTATGAAAGGCCTTAATTACTACTCATCATAATACTAAAATACTGATTTTAATCTTCCATGCATGGAAGATTTCAAAGAATTTTCAGTGAAACCTGAACTGCTGAAATGCGAAAAATACATAGACATCCACGCTGACACTTTTGTCAATAGTGGTTCGACTTCAAGTTCTGAAAGGCAGTTCTTTCTGGAGTGTCACCTTCAGTAGGAAGCTCATGCCATGCATTCTGACGGAGCTTGGCAAGAGGAGGTGTGAACTGCTCTTCTCCTTGTTGGTCATGGTTAGGTCATGATGAATTAGGAATATGACAAAAGGTTTGTCCTTAAGTTTCTGAAGTTAATTCAGCCAAAGTGAACAATCAAGATAAATTAATACCTCCATTCAGTTTACCTATCTAATTTCTTCAACATTTAGATATATAAAGATTCAGTTTGTACATAAACAAGTCACATTTCCTTCATTGACTGGGTAATCCTATTCAAGATCTGAAAATACACCTATTTTTACCTTTCCTATTATGCTCTAAACTCTGTAATTTGCATTATAAGCTAAAAACTACTACTATGACAACACTAAAACCTAACTCTCTTTGAAGTAAGAATTAAAGCTATGCCTTAAATGCTATTTAAATTAAAGCTAAGCTGAATTAAAATGTAATTTATACTTTGAAAAAAAAAAACCCCTTAATTTTAACAAACTTTCTGTTACAAAGACCTCAAAGGAAAAAGATATTTAGGGATATAAACAGTAACTGAAACTATGTGTTTTTTAAACAATAACTTAGAATAAAAACCGGAACAAACTCACATTCTAGCATAAAACCTGCACAGACCTGTTCCACATCCACCTGGCATATTTCAGCTTGGAGGTCGTTCTTTTTGCTTTACTACGTGTTTTCTTGTTGCTTATAACGAGGAGATAATTAGTAGCCTGTGGTTGTATACATTTATCTTGTAAAATCTCAAAGAGTACATCCAAAAGTACTACTGTAAATCAGTGAAGCAAATGCTGTGCATCAATCAGTTCTGGTTTTCAAATATTTCATTGTCAGAAAAAGTTGTTTCAGCAGCACACTTGTTTTGTAGATTGGTGGTAAAACAGACTATAACAACCAATACTCACTGAAGAGAGTAAGCAGAATATGACTTTCAATTACAATTCCTATTTTTCAAGTGGTTCAATTCTATGTTCTGTATCAAAGAGAAATATTGCACTTTCATGCGCAATGCTGTCAACTGATTGCAAGCACTTACATGCTCAGCTTCATAGCTGCCTTATTTTAATACAATGTACTAAGGTAAAAATTGGTAGAAAAATAAGTATACCAAGAGTAAAGACTGTTTTGGAAATCAGAATATATTCACTGTTTCCCTCATCTTGTTTCAATCGTAGTAAAAATTTGCCTAAAACAAGAATCTTTTACACCCTTTAAAATCTGTATAGATGTGTGTGCTGTTACATCACCGTATTCTTCAGCAACAAAAATGTGGTTGCGATCTGTTGACAAGTAAATGTTTACACTGAAATATCTTTAGAGGAAAATCTTCTATGGCGACTGAAACCTTCACTGCTCAGATGCTAAAAAAATAAAAGAAGATTATTTTAAAACCAAAGAATAAGTAAATATAGATACTAGTTTTGGCCTCAGAAAATCCTTTAATCCATCAGATTTCTGCGTATCACTGAAAGTATGCAAGGAGTCAGATTATTGGTTTCATCCTCGGCCAAGTACTACCATCATAAACCCAAACAATTTGTTTTTAGAAGAACCTCCTATGGTAAAAGGTAACTGTATCTTTAAATGTTAACACTCCATTTGAACCTCCAATGAAGATGGGGAGAATGGGAAAGTCAAATTTCTAACCACAGTAAAGTTTTGCAGCAGGTAGTATTCAATCTTCAAACACAATAGCAGTTCTTCTCAAAGGCCTCTAAAAGCATTTAATGAGGTTCTGCTGAATGCTGTCTCACCTCAGATTGCTGGTTCTCCTTCACTGGCCTCAGCAGCTGTAAAGAAAAGTAACTGTTAGTCCACTCGACTCCCTGTTACTACACAACCAGTTTTAAAGACATAAATTGTACAGTTGCTGTACTGAATATACAAAATTACTGCACTTTGCTTTTTGCTCCTACCACTCTGATCATTTTACTAATTTTCTAGATCGGCGTCTGCCAGTACCACTTGTCTTGGAAATACCCCATATCAGACAGCGACCAGAGTACAGCCAATGACTATCATACAGAAATTAATGATAGAGATTCTAATCTGGACAGAAATTTTTTACATGCATTACTGCTCTGTATTCCAAGTATGTTTTGAAAATATGCTAAATGCAAAACCATATCAACCCCCAAGTAATCTAAGGTCTTAACAACATTCAAGAAGAGACATTTTAGAATTCTGACATTTCCTACATGCATAATTAGACAGCCTTAGTCTTTTTTATTTCGACTGTAGCGCGTTCTATTCTATTTATCTCTTTATGAAATGGCAAGGAACTTTTCCCAGACCAGTAATAATAAAGTGAGATAGAATGTCTAGTCATAATGCAGTATTGTTTTACTGACATTGTAAAGATTCAGCCTGTAATGGAAATATATACGTACTGTTCTACAGTTTAATTCTCAAGTATGAAGTATCTACCAAAGTATCTTAGAAATGTTAAGTTCCTCCTAAACAGACTTGAATTCAAACCTTGTTCCCAAGCAGGTGAATTTAATGCACTTTCTTGACAGTAAATTGAAGAGGAAATCTCAAAAGTGAGAGTAGTAAGTGCATAATGCAGGTCTGCAAGGACTTCCCCTGAGAGTTTACAGTTATTGTTCATGAACTTTAATGTGTCACTTCACTTTGCCTCCTTCTTCAGCCTTCAGAGTTGCATGAACTGTTGCATGGCTTTAGTTTGTGCTATGTTGAGATAAAGCTTTAGAAATCTGGAATTCTTTAACCTGAAACTCACCCTTTCTACAAAAAAAAAAAAACCCAAACAAAAAAAAAACCAAGCTGAAGTCGTCAGACTGAGTGACATTATTTCCCTGAACCAGAGATCGACACTTCAGTGATTCAGTCATGCCTACAAGAATCTCAGTTCCCTCCTTTACCCATAAAAACTGAAACATCTGGCCAGTTTACAATGAGTGTTAGTGGTATTTATTTGCTATGGAAGCACAGCATGCTT
>NW_010417992.1:0-2140 GCF_000710305.1 Buceros rhinoceros silvestris | reverse complement strand
TCTTATTGTCCCAGTTAATACTACTGGAATTTTATTTCTGATTTTATTGTTGTTGCTGTACACACGAACTACAAGGCAAAAGAAATTCAAAGGAGTTTTTTGTAACAAAATTTTCAACATATATGGTATTACTAATTTTCTTCTGCCACTCCAGCAATTAGGGTTCTTGAGTTTCTTACTTAATGGATACACCTTTCCAAGTGTTTTTGTCTTCATTATCAGCAGTGAGGAAAAAAAAAATCAAGTAAAACCAATAACCTTTATAGAATTGTTGCCACAATAAATTTTAACATGAACTAGTACCTGCAGCACGCCCACAACATCCTACTTGTCTTCTCCACGGAACGCTGCCTCCACCTGTTTCTTGAAGTACTCATTTCTTTGGGTATTACTTCTCCCTTCAAATCAGCTAATTGTTTCATGCTCAGTCATAGGCATCTTTCGTTTCAGGGGGCAATTTTCAATATTTCAGTTAGTTGAGTAGTGCTGTCCCACCAGCTTGAACTTGCAGGGAAGGTGACTGACGCTATCCTTTACCCTTTGGCTGAGTCAATACCCCTCCAAAGGGCAGCTGAGCACTTAAACCCTCTTAATATCCCAGCTGCAACAGCAGCCAAATACAGGCACAGAAAACTTCTGGAGTCAGTACACTTAGTGTTGGCATGCTCTGGGTTATTTTTGTTGTTGTTGCTGTTGTCTGGGGTTTTGTTTGTTTGGTTTTTGTTTTGCAGTGGGGAGTTTTGTTGCAGTTGGTTTTTTTGTTTTGTTTTGACTGCAAATCTGATACTTTGAACAGTCTGATACTATGCGTTATGGAGGAAGTGCTGTTTCCCAGTCACTTTTCTGAGCTCACAGATATCCATCCTCAGCTTACGGATATCCTTTCTCAGCTTCAGACTACAACACTATATAAATGTGGACCATTAACTGTACAGAACCAGCTCTTATTTGCAAACAAAACACTGCTCTTCCAGGCCACAGCACCGATTTTGTCTGCAAGAGAACTGCAGCAAAGAAATACTAACTTTCCTGCTATTAATTTCCTGGCTTCTATGGTTAAATAAAGGAGATAACCTAGAAGTTTTTAGTCAAACATTAGAATTAGCAGATATGAGAAATGAGAGCCATGGAAGAAAGTATTTGTACTCTGAAAATTAATCCTTGACTTGATGTGTGAAGGAAAGAAGGGAAGCAGCTGGTACGCAGGACATGCTTTTGGGAATACCCTTTCTCAAGAACATGCATAATAATATTCTGTATCACTTGTGACACTGTTAAACCAATTTATACTCAAAGGAGACAGAGCCGTTTCACCATTTGGATCAGCTCTTTAGTACTTTTGACATTCTGAATCCCACTTACACAAAAAACTGTGACAGGAGTTTGATATAGTTAGCAGACAATTATACACTGCTAATGTTAAATACTGCAACCATATTAGGAACCTGAAGACCTGGTGTTACAGCAAAAGGCAGCAGACTCCCTGAAAAAGAATGGAAACGTGGTACACAGACGACAAGGGCACTGACATGCAGCAAGACGTCTGCCGTAAGTGGTGTTAAACAGACAACAGCATGGTGGTTAGGGCACTACAAGGGGTTATTGCAGAGAATACTCATTCATTAATAAGGAAAGTAAATGCCTCAGTACTTAGCTCTGAGTTTGTAAGGACAAGCCCTAAGCACTATACGGGCACACTTTAGGTATTAGGTCTAAAAGTAGAACGCCTCTCCCCATAGTTCTAGTCAAGCTTTCACTCCCAGAACTCTGCGTTTCCGAAGACTGAACACGTTGCACTGTGGTATCAAAGATGGAGAGTCATTTCCAATTTCACCCGGAAATATTTCTCTTATCACTCCATCTCCACCTTTCACTTACCAAAGGACACCTCCTCGCCCTCCTCCAGAGGCGGTGTGCAAAGTGCGAGCATTCCTCCAGCACGAAACGGGTAAGAAACACAAGCGGCTAACGCAGGGCCTACAGGCAGATGGAGCGGCCCACAGCTTTGGTAACCCCGTCACACTCTAACAAACGCGCCGACTCTGGCGGGCTGCCCTCGGTCCGTCCCTCGGCTCGCGGGGCTGACGCAGCGCTGCAGGACAAGCCCTATCTGCGCGGCTGCCTGCTAGACCGCCACCAA
>NW_010417991.1:15385-19776 GCF_000710305.1 Buceros rhinoceros silvestris | reverse complement strand
CGAGGGTGTGCCGTGATGAAACCACACGCAAAAACACGCTAAATAGCTGTAGACCTGTGATTAACCTGTACCGATAACTGTACAGTGTGTAATCGCATAACCTGCGCTATTTCTGTGTGTTTCTATATTATATCCATATATTTACATTATCAATGTAAATGCAATTTGTCCACTGTTTTTTAAGGGCTCTGCACAGTTGCTTTCACCAGAAGCCACCTCTGCAGGAAAGGGAATACAGGCAGATGTAACAGGTACCTCCTGCCTTTCCATGCCAAACCTCCCTGCCTTGATGCAGGGGCCAACTGGAGCCTCTGGGACAAAAGGGATCTCACAGCATCTTCCTTTCCACCTAACCTGGGCCAGACGGTGCGGTTGGACACAGCCAAAACTTGCAGCAACCTCAGCTGTCCATGTAAGCAGAGCATGTAAGAGGAGAAGAGTGACTAGCAGGGGCAAGCACTGCCTGGCCTGGGGTGCAACATGACAGCAATGCCAGAGCAGTGCTAAGACTTCCCTGCAGCTTCATCCACCGGATGAGGGCAGAGCGGACAGCCAAAATCTCAACCTAGTCCCCAGGGTCTGGTCAATGGGACATGCTGCTGGAAGAAAGGGCAAATCTTCCCACCAGTATCAAAGCGGAGGGATGCACCCTGGGGATTTGGAGGTTTTCTCTCTGCTGACTCCTCTGTGGGGAGATAGATAAATGTGGAGTAGTCTGGTTTAGGAGATGTTCAGCAGAGAGCAGCAAAGGGGTCAGGCTTTGCAGGAGAGCTTTTGCAGGTGAAGAAATGGCAAAACCAGGTAAACAGATCCTGACTGAAGGAACAGCAAGGTCAGAGAGGAAGGAAAGAGAAAGAGGGGAGCTTGAAAATCCTCTGATGATAACAGATCTTACACTGCATCTGGCCTTCACTCCACCTTCACCTGCACAGGTCATAGTGGTTTTTACTTGAGATCCCCACCAGTCTTGCTGGGAGCAGATCTCATGGTGGACCACTGGCAGCATCACCTCCTGCAATCTGTCTGCACTGCTGCAGCCCGCTAGCAGAGAAAGGGTGAGATTTTGGTCCAGGAGCTCCAGAGAGTGAGGAAGGAAGCCTGCACCCTGCCTCATGCAGCCTTACCTGCACTGTGGTCCCTCTGAAACCAGGAAGGACCCTCACACATACCTCCTTCCCCTTGCTTACCACTAAGCACTCCCCATCCGTTGATACAGCAGAAACAGCCATTGGGCAAAACGTCTCCTTCAACTCCTTTGGGTGGAAGCATTCCTACCTCAACGAACCCACTGTCATAGGCAGAAGCAGCGAGGCGCAGCAGGGCAATGTCACAACTGAAATGGGACACAGGTGAAAGACTCTTCACTGAAAATCCTTAGTCCCAAGTCAGACGTCCTCACTCACATGTCATCACTTACACAGGTCTCTCAGCTCTGGCGTGATGACAGACAAGCACCTTGCAAACATCATTAATTCATCCTTATCGCTATCACAGGCAACAGGAAAATAAGGGCGATGAAGAGAGAAGAGGCCGCGGCACAGTCTGATAAAGGGTAACACCCCCCAAAAATCTCCTACTCCTTTGAAGGCACACAACCTCAGAGCGAATTTCAGTGGGCCCTGGGTGGACAGGCATGCCTCTGGGGGGTGGATTTAAGACAGTCCCTTGACATTTCCTTGGCTTCCCTTCATCAGGTGCAAACAGTGGTGACTGCTGGCAAGCCCCTGAACCTGCTGTACATCCTGGATCCGTTTGTGAGGTCCCCTTCCACCCATCTTGGGCAAAACAGGGCTGACATCTTCCACACAGACACCACGTAACACCTCCAAGAAAGGAGGTCATTTGGGAAATCTCTGTTGCGTCATCTTCCAGTGCTTCCTACAAACCCAGCCTCACTGGGAACCAGGCTGAATTGGCAAGGTGCTGAGGGCCATTCAACCATCTGAGGACATCCAAAATAACTACCCATTGACAATTTCATTTGGGTTCCAGCCCTCGTGAATGAAGACTCTATCCACGTCAATATAGTACTGGGTGCCATCCGCCTCCAAGAGATCATGCTCACCCAGAGCCACTCGGTAGCTTGGTCCGGGTGGCCTGTAAACAAATCACAGAATAAGTGATAAATATGAATGTGATGTAAATGAAATGTAAAAACTACTCCCCACCGCTAGCTTTGTGGTGTAATTTCTGCACCACTGAGACCTTCCACCAACATAGTAATTTCTCCCGGAGGCTCCCCGGAGGACTTTCCTTGGACTGTAGCTACGGTTGGACTTGATGATCTTCAAGGCCTTTTCCAACCTAAATGATTCTGATTCTCCAAACGATCTTATGAATTGGGCAAATGGTGCCTGCAGTTTTCTGGCAAAGCAAGTGAAGGTGCAGCATCAGCTAATACAGCGCTGAGCTTGGTCTTGAACGAGAACACTCATTTTGCATCTCCACATCTGTCTGAAGCAGAGTGCGAAGGATCAGATTGTTACACTGGACTGGAAGTACTGTCACCAAAGGCGTGAGCGAGTGATTAGAGCGCTCACTCGCTGGTGTCACGCCGTGGCGTTCAGGCGGTGCATGTTAGACACGCTGCAGAGCAAACGGTACAACACAGCCCGTCAGTTAGGAAACACGACTGTCAATCTTTTCCTCTCTGTGCAGATTTCTCAGGATGCAAACCCATTCAAAATGCTCACACTTGTGCAAATGCAGCCTCTCGTATGCAAATCAGCAATCACCTTGATTTCCGCTCCCAGGAAGTCATCAATTAATATGTGAAACCAAGGCTAAAGTAAAGAGTTCTCCAGTTCCCTCGATTAAGTGCGCAGCAAGATGTCCAGCTGTGCAAGGGATGGCATCAGTGGGGAGCTCAGAGGGTGAGAAGGGTCCAGTTCCTGTCTGCAGCAGGAAGCAGGGGCAGAAACAGGAGGTTTAATGCTTTTTATCCCACTCACATGCTGAGGCAATGGGCTGCAGTCATGACCCAGTAGCTGCTGGTGAGGGTTCCACCACAAACATGAGAGTAGTATCCCAGGGGGTCAGCCAAGGCAATCTGAAGCGATACCTGGACCAAACGACAATGTATTTTACACCCAAGCCATGCCGTGCCTCTGCAGAAATGGTGTTTTGTGGAAACTGCTGTTTTCTCGCTGGTTTTTCAGGTGTAAGGCTTTTTTCAAAACCTGCCACTTCCAGCTGTGTGGTTCAGCCTCGTGGCCTCCAATTACTTGCCCCGCCAGCACACCCTTCCGAAGAGCATCTGAGAGGACTTCCAGAGATTGACCCTCACCGCACAAAAGAAGGCGTGTAGCTTGTCATGAGGATTCCTAAAGAGCACCAGTCATCGCCAGTCACCGCCAGCGACAAACGTGCTGCACAGAGCAGCCAGCTAAGCAAGTGCAAAAGCGATTGCAACTTGTGTGTGGCGACACTCTGATCGCTCTCCATCCTGCAGGCTGTCCTTAAAGTCTCCTTGTTTGAAGAACACTCTAAACAGGCTTTGGGATGCAAAGCCCTGACATAAATTGACTTGTTTCCCATAGTCCCTACACCGCCACCCTAACTGCCAGGTGCACCAACCCAAATCCCCTTTCTTTTGGGGTGTAGGTTTCTGCTCCCCTCCCTCAGAGAACTTCTAGATCTCTGGAATTGTTCCCACAATAGAGAAAAATCCTTCTAGCCAGGATAATTTTGTCCACATTAGGCTTTGCCCTGGCACCGTAACTGCAGAGAGAAAATAGATCTGCACCACTTATAAACTGAAGAAGTCCCAGCTCAAATACTTCAATTACAACTTACCCAGGTCACTACGAAGAACTGGGAGCTGAAGCATCTTTAATGAAGTGGTAGCATTTTTCCCAAGAAAAAATTCTTTTTATGCTAAAATAGCTGATAAAAAGCTGCATCTAGATTTGTGATCAATACAATTTATCCATACTCAAAAGTCATTAGACTGATCAAAAATGTTCCCGAAGTGGAAAAAAAGGAGGAGCAGTGAACTGTTCAAGGTAGACCCCGAGGTTACACAAACACCTCCACACTGCATGGTTCCCACAGGGCCATGAAGCAGAGAAAAAAAACCTGATAAATTTGGAGTGCTCTCGGACCAATTTAAAACCAAAGCAGCACACACGCAGGCTCGAGAAGCCGACCCCTCCGACTAGCAAGTGCTGATGCACATGTTGTATTCCCTGGTAAGAAATTCATCTGTTGGTCCAGCTGTTTGCTTCTCCACGTGACGTGTGCTGAACTTAGTCAACTAGAGTAACGGCAAACGCAGAGAAGCATAACCACCGACAGTGGTTCAGCCTTGGCTAAACGTGTTAAACTGACCTTGGCTGGACATGCTGATCATTTTTTAGGATCCTTTCCCGCTTCCTCCTTCCTGCTGCATG
>NW_010417991.1:278-15273 GCF_000710305.1 Buceros rhinoceros silvestris | reverse complement strand
TGCTGAATGGGTTTTCCTCTGCCTGTCCCAAAACGCTGGCTCTCAGTGCAGGAGGGGAGGTCAGAAGCTGGCCTATGGCCAAGGGGGATGCTGCTGGGAGAAACCTGGGCTGTCTCTGAGGAATGGTTGCTGTTGGAGGTCTGGATGTCATCTGATCCAGCCCTCACACTCAAGCCCGGCCACAGAGAGCTGGTCACCCAGCACCATGTCCAGGCTGCTTTTGATTATCTGCAAGGATAGAGACTCCACAGCCTCCCTGGACAGCCTGCGTCAGCGCACAGGCACCTTCACAGTAGAAACGTGTTCCCTGTTGTTCCCTGATGTTCAGTTTGTGGCCATCCCCCCCTGGTCCTGTCACTGGGAACCACTGAAAAGAGTCTGACTCCATCCTCTTTGCACCATCCCTTCAGGCATTTACGCACATGGATGAGATCCCCCTGAGCCTTCCCTTCTCCAGGCTGATCAGTCCCGGACCTCCCAGCCTGTCCTCACAGCAGAAGTGCACCAGTCTCTTAATCATCTTCGTAGCCCTTTGCCAGACTCTCTCCAGAATGTTCCTGTCTGTCTGGTACTGGGGAGCCCAGAACTAGACTCAGAACTCCAGATGTGGCCTCTCCAGTGCAGAGTAGAGGGAACGATCACTTCCCTCCACCTGCTGATCCTGCTTTGCCTGGTGCTGCCCAGGATACCATTTGCTGCCTTTGTTACAAGGGCATACTGCTGGCTCCTGTTCAGCTTGGTTTCCAAGCTGAATCCCCAGTCCAACCTGGATCCCCAGGTCTGCATTCCAGTTGCTTGGGACAGGTAGTAGGTAGAGGAGGCAACAGGATGCCAAGACCTGCATCCTGCCTTTGAGAGTGGCCTTGATGAGGCACTTTGGAAGAAAATGTAATGGTTAACTTCGTAATGGATAACTTTCTTCTAAGGGGAAGTATGCTTTCTCTTTTTATATCCCCATGAACTGCAGTCCTCTAACCGTTTTATACTTGTGGAGCATCGTGACTGAGATCCCTTTAATGGTTTAAGGCATCTCTCCGTGAGCACAGCAGATGCATAAGTTCTTCAGTTACATGTAAAATACAGCCCTGCTTTACGTGACCGGTGCCTGTGGCTGGTGGAAACTCAAAGGCTTGTTTCCATGATCCTCTTGGGACATGCAGACCATCAATGGGTGGGAAGCAAAGTTCACCTTGAACTCGAACTGCAGCCAGAGACCAATTGTCATGTAAAAAAGGAATAGTTAAGGAAATGGACTGGAGAAGATAGCAAGGGTCAGCCAGCCAGGTATGCTAATGGGATCCACTGTCCATGGAACGGATGCAGTAGGACCAGGACCTTTTCCATATCATTCCAACAGTCCTGTTTAACAAATTCTTTTTATTTTACTGGAAACCATAAAAAGTTCAGTGTGATATTTTAGGACTGAGACTTTCTTTAAGTCATTGAACAATTTTCCCCCTTTACATCATAGATAATTTTTAGCTTCTAGTTAGTTTTGTCTAGGAGATCAGAAACTGGCCTCCTCGCCAAACAGTCTCTTGGCTCACTTTCACCACATTCATCATCCTTGTTAGACCTGGCAAACTCACTCATTTTCTATTGCTGATTTATTTTTCCAAAGACTTTACATGTTCTCTACATACAATTTTGTTGCAGAACATTGTTGTTTGTTTATTCTCCTTTTGAACATCGTGCCATTTGGCTTGAGTCACTGTTTGTCCGTAACCGGTACTCCACAGCAATGCGCGTGGTATCAGACTCATTTTGCAGCTGAGTGGCTTTGATGGGGCTGTGTTGTAATGCCTGAAGGAGAAATAAATTATACTGAGGATGATGAATTACAGCTGTTTTCAGAACGCCTCCACTTCAGGCATTGTTTTAGCATAGAGCTCTGGAGGACTGTCTGTGTTTTGCTCTGGGCTCCACACGTATGGTTTGTGGAAGAGGTGAACCTATGGGATATTTGTGAATGGAGTGAGGGGAGTTCGAGCACTGCGACTTGAAAGCTGTCCCATGTACAAACTCTTGCCAGAGTGAAAGAACTTGAATTTATGAGTTCAGACTTTAACTGTAAGGGAAGGAAATGAAAAAAACAGGGAGTTTTTGGTGTCACAGCATTACCATGGCGCTCCATTCGTGAAGCTTGGCTTGAGAGGCCGAAACCTAGAGCTGCCATCCAAACCACAACATCTCACCTACTGCTAAATCTCAGATCCTATAACCCTCCAGCGGCTATGAAATTTGTTTCAGAACGTGAATGGTCCTGGAATGGGAGTGCAGGACTGTTCCTCTTTGAAGGACCATCTCAAGGCAGAGACACCTCAGGGTTTCTCACAAGTGTCGGCAAAAATGAATTTCTGTGCTCCAAGTCTTTACCAGTAAACAGAACAGGGCATCTTTCACTCCACAAAGGCAACTCAAGTTGTTTGTGTCCATACGGCAAAACTCTTTTATACTAACTTTCCAAACCATGCATTAAAGTTACTATGGGGAGCATAGGCTGGTGCAAAGCAGTGTTATCTAGATTATGCTAATGTAACTGTACAGGAAAAGCGGGACGATGTCTGAGTCGGTGCTCTGGCACTGCTCAGTTAATTGGGCTCTAGTACTGTGGAGCTACACAGTGATCTAGCACCAGTCAGTTAACACACAGCCTTTTGTCCTTCCTCTCAGATCATCAGAATTAAATATTCTGACGACAGCAGCATTTTCTGGGTGTGTAGATTATTTTAGGAGTGATGGGAAGGATAAGGGAGGTTGTGAGAGATAGGATGGATGGTGGGGAAAGATTCCAGCACTGAACCTTATTTATTGATATTAGAGCAGTGATATTACCTGCTACCGTGTGTGGTTGATGGATCTTTTTCACGCAGGGCTTTGGGGTATTCCCAAGTGTGACCAATTTTGAGCTCTCAGATCACTGGAATGAACCTTCCAACTAGGCAAGGAGGCAACCAAGACTATTAACTAGGGTGGCAAAGATCATTTAAAAGGCATTCTGATACACTCTTTTGCCATGTGTTGCCATTGATAAAGAAAGCCCTGGACTTTCCCCAGAAATGACATACTCTTGTTCATCAACTGATGAAGTGATCAGCAGCGTTGGTCCATTGACCAGCTCTGTGCTCTGCATTGTCAACATCACCAAGCCCAAATCATAGAACTTCAGAGGTTTAGCTGGTCCAAAGGGAACTTTTCTACATTCGTCTTCAGACCCAAACTTCCTTCTGCACCAGAAACAAAGCTCCTTGGTATTTCCTTGTGCTGTCTATACTGCGAACCTCTTCGCACAGTTCCTTGTGTGGTTTTGCCCCTTGTCAGCAACACAAGTCTCAGACAACCATTGGTCAGATTTTAGTGCGTAACATCTGCCAGGAATGATTCCAATAGGAATTGCATGCTCTGGTTTGGCAATGAGAGTTTAATCATGTGGATGTGAGACGTGTCTTGCCAGCTGGACTCAGGAATGAGGAATGGGTACCACCCATTTGATCTACTAATAGACTCAGAGTGAATTTTTTTGTCATCTGAAACTCTGTCCAGGTGCCTCCTTTGCAATCCTGCTGCTGATGCAAAGTGAAACAGTTCATCTTTTCACCCCAGAGAGTATGTGACAAGCAGTATCACCTTCTTGAAGAGTCTGGACACTACAAAGCAGTTGAGCAACAGATCTCTCTACGTGACACATTTGCGAGCGATGGAAAGCAAACATAATTCAACCTGACTGAGACAAGACAACAGCAAGCCACTCTTCCTAGTAAGGATTACCAAAGACAAACTTTAATAACAGTTTCTGAATTACTGTGCTCAGGTTCCTTAAGCCCTCAGTGGTTTTCCCAGCCTCCTCTATTCTTTAATACCAGTGAACAGCTATTAGGAACCTTGCCCATGAACTGGTTTAAGAATCACTTACGTAAGTTACTAATTGTCTGTCAGACAAGTTGTGGCACACGAAGAGCTAAAGTCCGAGAGGATTTGGACAAGGGTGAATGATATTGTTGATAGCTCTCTGGCCACAGTCACTGCCCTTTAGCTTTGCTAAATTGGCTCAGAGTTTGAACAGATTGTCCCATGTGCCTATCTGAAAAGAGCAGAAGGGTGATCAATCTCCTCGTTATGTAGTTTCCATATTTACCTACAGACAGCACCATGAAGAAGAAAAGTCTTTTTAGAAAAAGAGAATTTTGAAATACGTGCAGCTAGCATACACCTGTGCACAACTTAGAAACAGTGGGTGTTTGAGCTTCTTCAGAGGGATGTGGAAGTCATAACTTCCTGAGGACGTGCAGGTGTCTCACACATACGCTGCCTTTTCATTCGTTCTCCCAGTTTTACAGATCATGTGTTTGCCAGTTATGAAGCACAGCTAAATGCAAAATCAGCCATTTAAAGCAGAGTCAAATCAGGCACCATCCATGAAACTCTGCCAGCAAGGAGGCGGTTAGCCCTAGAGGCAAACCGGTGTGTTTAGTTTTCCCCAGCAGCACAACTCTTGCAGTGAATCACAACTGCTTCTGCACCCAGCTCCTGCCTCTGTGCTCAGACGAAGAGCGCTCCTGCAGCCCACAATGTGCTTTTGTCCCAGCACTGAATGAATTTATCCCCTGCCAATGGTATGCGAAACCCTGGAAACCTGCCAAGTCAAATCCCCCTCCAGGATACAGATGTTTACCTCTCTCCAAACTTCTATTTTAAATGCCACAGCTGATGCTCCCCCTCTCACCCTGAAATCCCAGCAAACCTGCGAGCTCTTCTCAAAGCACAGTGTTCCCTTCATGAAACAGTGCGGAAGAGAGCTGACGGGGCACGCCAGATGTTTACTGGTGTTTAACGCAGTTCACAGAGATACTCCGGCACTACAGTGATGACGACCAGCTAGTGAAGAGCCATATTGGCAAAGAGCAGCATCTCCTTTAACGACCGTGCTCTGGAAGGAACCCCTTTGAGTAGCTGGCAAGGGTAACTCATTAGGGGAGCATTGGCCCACGGGCTCTCCAGCTACGGGTATGTACATAGCTCAAAACTGACGGGGAGTGAGCTCCATCAGCTCCGCCAAGGGTAACGTTACCCATGTGGCTGAGCTGTTCTAACAGCTTGTTGCTACAAAAAACAGTGACTTCTTATCCCCCTATTCCTGGCAGCTTGACTTCAGCTCTGGAATTTCTCCTCTCACGTGAGGAGAATTTGATTGAGAATTATTTGATTCACCAACCCAGGGAAAATACATTCAAGAAATTAATTTCCTCCCTGGCAGTGTCCCAGGCCAGACTGGACGGGGCTTTAGAGGAACCTGCTCTAGAAGAAGGTGTCCCTGCCCGTGGCCAGGAGTTGGAACTGGATGATCTTTAAGGTCCTTCCAACCCAAACCATGATGAGATTCTGTAATTATCAGAATACGTTAAAAAGGAACTAATAGGTACTATACCAAACAGCATTTCTTCTTTCTAGGAAGAAAGAGGTCAAAACCCATCACTAGGTCACACTGTAATGGATGGATCAGTGGCACTGCTTTGCCATACCATTATTTTCGTACTTGTGTGAAACTATTTTCTGTCCCACAATGACTGTGTTTGGGGGATACGGATCTCTGATTTTCATCATTCCATTAATCCACTCCTTTTCTATGAGTTTTTCTGGAAAAAAATTTAATGATAAAACCTATCATGCCAGCAATTTCCTTATTAGGATTATTAGGACTTTCACAAAAAAATACAGTGTGCTGGTGTGTAGGCTGGGAAAACACTTATTTGATCGTGACAATAAGCCAACTTGAGTATTATCTGAGAAAATAAGAAGTAATTAAAAATGAAATGTTTAGATAGGAGTTTTAATAAGTATCAAGAGCCTCATTTTCTCTCTACTGAGTTCTACTATAAAAGACAGAAACAGAGACCATCCATTTTTTTCAATGCAATCTCAATCTACCTTTATATTTAAAACAAAGATAGATTTCCCCCTTAGCACAACTATCGCAGCATCCAGTGATTATGAATAATCAGCAAAGGATATTCCTTATTGATTTTTCATGTGCACCATTAATTATCTGAAGTTATGGGGCTCACGTTATTTCTGTCAGGAATAAACAACTAGAGGAATCACGGAGAAGTCAATAAAAAGAACAGTAAGATGGCCACTCTCCAGGAATCGGTGTAATCCTGGAAAGCGTTAGCAGCGGCTCCGTGCAAAGGACACCGCAGGTGCCTGCTAGACACTAAAGCCTCTACCGGTCACGAAGCGTTGGTTCTCAGGGGAAGCGCAGGTGAAACCCATCCCTACCCCAGTGCTGTTTGCTGGCCGTTAACAGCCCCGAGAACCAACCGAGCGTTCGCAAACATCAGTGGGAGCTGCTCCACAGCCCTCCTTCATGGGCGTTAAGAATGAGGTTTTACAGCGAGTGGAGAACCCTACCTGAGCAATTGTCTTTGTTGTGTGGCCTGATTTTCACACCTCTAATGCGATGTTCTCTTGAGATGGTTCGCTATGCTACACATGAACCGTTAGACGTTTTTCCATTTTATACTTTTGCTGATGGGTAAGTAAGTACAAAAAGGGCTCACATGGCTGTACTCCCTTTCTGTGTCTCTGTACCTTTTTGGCTTTTATTCCACTCAGAAATATGATTTAAGGATTCACCCATGATAATCCAATGGTTTTGAAAAACCAATAAATATTTCCTTCTCTCTATTTTTGAGGACATGACACGACCAGACCAATTTCCCTCTCGTATATATAGATGCTATGAATGAGATGTTGATTGAGAATTTGAAAAATATTTTCCACATTGTCTGTTGGGAGTATATGTTAATGCATTTTTAGAGCTTTCAGTAGCTTGTACACATTCCTTCTGGCTCAGACAGTGCTGGATGTTAATCAGTGCTGCCAGCTGCTTCTGAGAAGAAATTGGTCCTGGCTGCTCCAAAGGGACATGTTTCAGTGTTGCCTGTTGTATTTCAGAAGCCGTCGCAGTGATGACCGGTGTAAGCGAGATTAATGAAAATGAAATAACAAGTGCAACCATTTCTGACAGTTTTTCCGAGCAGTTTCTTTCATATCCATGTGTTGTTTGAGCAGCTATCTGAGGAGTGGACACCTGCCTTTCAATCGCCTTTTCTCGGTCTGAAACAGAGACCTCAATTCAACTCAATTCAACCCAATTCAACCCAATTCAACTCAATTCAACTCTCCTGCCACCAGATTTGTGTCCTAAAAGCCAGACGGGTATTGAAAGTTAAATCTCATTCAGTCACTGCCTGCTGAAGCTCTTCCCCTTGGCATGACTAACACACTAACCTGACCTGTGCCCGTGGGGAGGACATGGCCATTGGACTATAATGTCAGTGACACGTAAGTGTGGATGACAGAGAACACAGTTCATTAATAATCATCCACTGCAATATCACGCCTTTTTCTAGGGGATAGATGGTTCTGCCCACCTCCTGGCTTGACCCTTTCCTCTCTGCGTGAACTGTGATTCTGTGGGAGACCCTTTCACTTCCGAAGCTTTGAGGCAACTTTATCCAAACACCACTCAAGTCATCTCAATTTGTGACTGCATTGCTGCTTGGCAGCTACTGACGCAGTTCACCTGCTCCTTCATCAAGCAGCGCCGCTTAAATGCTGGGACATTTCCAAGAGCTCTGTTTGTACAGGAAATACCTTCACCTACACCCCAAGCAGCTGCGATAGTACTGGCACACTGGTACAGCAACAAAGACAAAAGAATCAATTGCTCAGTCTCTGCAAGTCTCCACAATAAGAAAAATGGCTGTACTAAACTGAATTGCACTCCAGAGCTTCGGAAACACCAAAGCTTTCTTTACCAGTGAACATCAATATCTTACTTATATGAAAGGGCAATTCTCTCTCGTGAATACAAGAGGGAGCTTGAAACACACCAGTACAACAAAAGCCACAAAACTGGATACAACTGAACCCTCTGTTGCCTCTGCCTGGGAACTTTTACGTGTAGAAATACCTTTATCTGTGCTTCTTGAGGGCTGCAATATCCAATCCTTTACAAGTCCTGCAGAGGTGATTCTAATAACAAGGTGACGAGCCTTTAAATTTTCTGTGGGTGACGGATATAAGAAAACATTGTTTTATCACTTCTATGGAGACAACTGCTTTCAGAATGCCTGTTCATGAGCATCTGTCCATGTCTTCAAAGAGTTGTAAACAAATACGGCTGAAGATCTTGAGAGATTAATATTTGCCAATGAGGTGATCATCTTGTTGGATACATAACGGTTCAGGACTAAACTGAATTGCTCACGCATAGGCATCTAGTGTCCCTGGAGACCCCCCAAAGTATGTGAAGTGAGCACTTGCCCGCCCCTTCCCTCAGGAGCTGCTTTTAAACTGAGGCTTCGCCAGCAGCCCCAGCCTGTGCTATGCCACAGCGACGTAGCAGCTGTGTCTGCGGCCAGTCTCCGACGGTGGCCCTGCTCTGGTTTCGTTGGCTTAGCAAGCTAGAAGAGGAAGCCCTCAGGCCTGAACACCCTGCCGGTGTCCAGCACACCAGGCTGCAGCAGCTGTCCAATGCAGACAGGTGAACCGGCCTCCAGCCAGGACGGTCCTTGGGGTCCACAGAGCTCTTAGTCTGACTGAATGTGAGTGTCTGCTTTAGGAAAGCTGAATGCCTGTGCACCTTCCAGACCTCCGTTGACCATAATGGGAGCTTTGACACCTAAGGCTGAAGTCATTTACATGCACGTAGGTGCTTCATACCACCTGTGATGCCACACAGTCCCTCAGCTCGCTTTCAGCTGCTGTTCCAGAAAGGCACCGGTATCCTCTCACCAGTGAAGAACAACTGATGGTCTGGTGCAGATTTTTCAAGCACCCTCAGGCACCTCAGCTGGCACTGGAACCCTGTGGTTAAGCAAAATTAGGACCATAGGCATTATATAGACACCTTGATGTTGACCTGAACACCACCCTAAGAAGCACTACTCCGCTGAGGACAATACCACTGCCATCGGGTAGGTTCCAACTCAATGTCAAGTTCACATTTTTCAAAACAGACCAAGAAATAAACTGGATCTTTTGAAGTACGTTTGGCATCTTTAGGAGATGGACAAAAACACTTTTTCAGGTCCTGTAAACCATGTGCACAAGTCTGAGATGAAATCAACCTCCTTAAGAAAATGAGTTTAAATAGGTTTGATCTACTAGATGGTCTTCCTCTTATTTCTGAAGAAGCAGTTTCTGTGATCTGTCCTCAGTAATGCTTAGCTCCACTTCCAAATTATTTTAACCAAAACGTTACTGCTTGGTTAGGGGCAACTTCTTTGATCATCTTACCATTTATTTTAGGCAAACTATGATACAAACCCTCTGGACTGACAATGAGGGAGGAGCTAATCTCCCATTAACACTTTTCATAATTCTGGATTCTTTTAACTAACTAAACTCATTCATAGAAAGAATTGCCGTCTTACTTCTGAAGCTTACTGAGTTCAGACAGTTCATATTTGAAAACATTTACTCCCTTGGATGTTGAATTTGAAAGTTTACTCCTTTATAATCTCTGATGAGTTCTACAGAAAACTGTTCTGAACGAAGCCAAAGGTCTTTAGCCACACTACACAAAGCTTCTGCCATACGGAACAAATACGTGGGCAGTGAGGGTGAGAAATCCTTAATCGTAAGAGCTACCGCCAAGAAGCGCCTGTTTTTCTCTACTGACTGAGAAAGGAAACCTACGACTCACTCAGCTGCAGCTTTTTGTGCTCTCTCCACATGGCTGAACGTAATTGAGAGCAGTCAGCACACGCTTCACATAACAACCTCCACTTACAGAGGAACCTTTAGACGAGACATACTGCCAGCAAGCTGCAACTGCTCAGCAAACAAAGAGCTTTGGAAAACAAGCACTTAGCGTTTACAGCACCTGCAGAACCTGCCAGCTCTGTATCACGCCGTGTTAGTTCCGTCACCTTGAATGATAAATGACATTTCATTCAAGATTCAGCCTCCGAAAAGCAAACACCTGATACAGATATCATTGTGTGCAAATGCCATCACACCGCGTTACTCCCAGTGGCTACAAGCCCTGTGACAGCCGGGATATAGTTCTGACGACCAGCCAGTTGTTCTGGGTTTAAGCTTGCGTTGCCAGTTACCTGGGTTTTATCATGTACGGACTATACTGGAAAAGAAAAAGCCTCTGTTGACAAAATACTTCCAAGAATGCCTGAAATATAACTCCTAGCCATTTACTAACAATAATACAATCCTATTTTCACCATCTAATTCACAACTAACAGAATAAAATCTAAAAAGTAAGATTCCGAAAGTATTTTCTAGGAAACTTGGCAGCAATTTTCATCCACCAGTTCTGGAGCAGCCGGTTTTGGCAACATCGGTATGCCGGCAGGAAACCTTCGTGCGGGGTCACCGACGGGACCAGACGGTCTTCTCTGTGTATGTTCAGAGCCTCTGCTAAATGCAGACTGTTCCCTGCATAACTCGATCCGTCAGGAAAGGAGAACCGTGTTCCCGAAACACAGGAAGAAGAGGTCTGAAGTTCTTCTTGAACTCCCTGTGCCTTTTTCTTTGGAGGTCAGGATTTGCCTCTTCGTGGAGCAGGCTGCAAGACCTGTTCAGAAAGCTTTTTAATTCCAGACTCTTTGCCTCCGGCATATAATTACATCAAAGTGATTCCGCAGTTGCAACCCGATGTGAGTAGATCTGATGAAACAGTTCTACCCCCAACCATTACTTTATTTTCCCACTGTAGGAAAAAAATAAACATTCCTCCTCGTCAGCAAAAGTGGTTTGGATTAATGCAGAAACACCCACTAAGAAAAAAATAATCAATGAATTTTCCCAGATTTTACAGAAAACAAGAAATGTAATCTAGATAATTATAATCCTGGGTACAGCATACATTTCGGCTTGCATATTTATATTTTCTTATATTTGGCTAAAAGTCTGATGATCTCATTTGACTTTGTAACAAGTGAGAACTTCTGTCTCGCTAGGGATGAAAGAAATACTGTTTATACACCACCTCTCTGGATCCAGGAAAGATTTTCAGCACTCTGTCAAGTCCTTCATTTTTATGCATTAGCCACAAAAACATTCTTGCATAATATAATTCATTGGCCCCTGCCTTTTTGCAGGTTTTGTTTTCCAGCTCTAGGCTAGCGTCACGATCTGAAGGCAAATATTCCAACAAAAACGTGCTAAATGTGTTAAATTTTGAAAAGCCACATAATGACAAAATTAGTCAAACAAAACAACCCTCCTAACCCCTGAAACCCACGAGCAGGTGGCTTCTCACGCTGTGTTACAAGAATGGAAACTGTTCAGCATTTGCCCAATCGTACAGTAAATTAGTAAGCGCTTCTGCTTTAGAAAAGTTATCTTTTAAAATTGAATTATTTTTGCACAAAGGCACAATGAAGAACAATAAACAGTTCTGCACTGACCCAGAACGAAAATCTCCCATTACCTCGCATGGGACTTCAGCTCGGTCCCAGCTGCCGTGGAACCGGGTCCCTCCCGCGTGAGCTACACGTGTTCTGCGCCTCGCAGGATCCCTGTGTTCCTAACATGTAGGACCTCTGGTAGAAGAAATATCTCCAGTTAGAGTTCTCTTCTAGTGTCCAAAACACTCCTGCACTGATGTTCCCAAAACACTGATCAAAACAAAACTCTAGTGTGGGGCAGAACCACCTTCATGGCAGCTACGTGAAAGCAAAACTTGTTTTCTCTTCATGCGAATACCATAAGGCAACCGCTGTGAACTCCGCCGCCCAACGCTCCTGTTCAGCGATTGATCGAGGTCCCGGAGCTTCCTGTCAGCTGACAAACTGAACGTGCAAGCACTGCTTAAGTGTTGGATAAACACGGGCTAAAGTGTTCTTCTAAATAAACAAAAATGTGTTTCAAAAGAGTGTTCCAGGGCAGATCAGATTTTTTCAGTAATTCTAGGGAGAGCAGCACTATTTTTGGTACTATTGTATTTAGCAAAATGGTTAAAATATTCCTTAAAATACTCCTACATTTATCAGATCACCTCTAGATTTCTTTTGTTCCGCAGCTCCTCAGTGGATGAAACACGGAACTAACGTAGCACCCAGTTTCTGACTGTGGAACTTGCGACGAGTGATATGTAAAAGCACAGCTGAAAACCCACTTCACCTGTATTTTACATCTTTTGTGCATAAATGAGTTCCAAAGCCAACACAACGGCACATGGGAACGGTTCTTTCTGGCTAGCTGTAAGACCTCGGATTCGCCCTGCAGCGACACTGCAGAGGGAGGGTTGACTTGGATGTTATCAACAAGGGCTTCAGGAGTTACTGGCACGGATGAGCTCTGAGCTTCAGTCAAGCAGGCGTTCTGTTTCCTGGGCGATCTCTGTCACAAGCTGCTCCCAGTGCAGTCATGTTCCTGTGGCAGCTCGGGAAACGGCGTGGCGTTCTGTTTCCTGGGCGACCTCTGTCACAAGCTGCTCCCAGTGCAGGCATGTTCCTGTGGCAGCTCGGGAAACGGCGTGGAACTGTGAGGAACAACGAGCTGTGAGCACTAACGTTAAAAAGGGCTGTGCAGGCTCAGCCCAAAGCTACCTCTTGGCTTCCCTCTGCCAGCAGCAGCAGCTCTAACACACCCAGCACAGACTGAGACACGTGTAAACATATGGCCCCTTCATGTGTAAACATGAACGTCTCCCTCAGACAGCCTCTCGGCCTCCAGCTGCTGCGGCTCAGGAAGTATCTCCTGTTGTAGCGGTTTCTGTGTATGACTGGTATTACTGGCTCCACCTGGATTTTCCTTCAGCAAACTTGCCCAGCGCTGCCTCAGGTCCTGATAAACTCCTGGCATCACAGTGTCCTGTGGTGGAGAGCTGCAGGACTCAACTGTCAATCGAAAACTCACCTCCTTTTGCTTAATTTGAAAGCGTGTCCTCAAAGCATGGCCAACAGTTCCCTCGCCAGCAAACGGGAAGAGAGCAAAGGCACAGTTCCCTCTCCACACCACAGACGAGGTTATGGCAGACCCGCTCTTCAGCTCTCTCCCAAGCTTAACCAAGCCCTATGTGGTAACCAGTGGTAACTCCAACCATTGCTGCCGCTGCCCTTTTTCAAGCTTTCCCATTTCTGCCTTTTTTTTTTTTTTTTAATGGGAGGACAAGACGTGGGAAAACTATGAGTTTATAACAGCAATTCAATGACATCTCCTCTCAGTCCCCATCCTTTTCCTGGCAGTTCTTAATAAAGGATTTGCTTTCTGGCTACTTGTGAGATGGGAAATGACATGTAGTGAACTCCAGATTTCGCTTCAGACCCTTGAGGACAGCTCACAGACAATGGCTTCACAAGCGGAATTAGCCAGGCATTTTCTCCACACAACATCTATGTCTACCTACACCAATCACACGTGGGGCTTTATTGCCCACCTCATCTTCTAAGATCCACCTGCAGTTAACTGCTCCTTGGTTTTGCTATTCTGCGTAACTCCGTGGCGCCAGTACACCTTGTCATCGGTGGCACTGCATACCTCTTTTCCCAGGACTTCAGGAATACAAAGAGCAGGCTCTAACTGGGTTGTTTGGGGTTTTTTATTTGGTTTTTTGTGGGGTTTTTTGTTTTTTGTGTCTTTTTGACAACTCTTTGGATGATCCTTCAGTTCTATTATCTATTCCTTATCTTTTAACAACTCATCTAAATAAAGATATCTTGCCTTTTCCTGATGAGTTTCTTTAAAAGCCCTTTGTAGAAATACAGAAGAAGATGTAATAATGTGATAAGGCTCCCAAATATATGTAGCAGGAAACACAGAAAAATGTTTGGCACGATTTTATGTTTTGTGAATACTTCCCTGCACTTCTACCCCACGCTCAATGAATGTGATGCACAGATCTACCCTCACAGCTTAGGGACAACACCAGGAAAAACTTCCTTAACAAGACCCCTGAGAATATGCTGGTCTCTCTCTGGAGGAAAACGAGCCAGCACGTATGGCTTTCAAACATAAACAGCTACTGAAGTGACAGGGAGTTTAAGAGGATGGAGAAGGCAGCTTTTCCCCCTTCTTTTGTCTTTACGCATCACACTGATCCACAGAGATTAAGTGGATGGATCCTTTGGAAAAACATCATCCCAGAGGTGAGAGCAAGAACTACCAGGCGATTGGCTAAACTGGACGCTTTTACACTGGAATGGAAGTGCTCCCGCAGCAAATACAACAGGCACTTTCTCTTACACGATGATGATGCTTCAAGTTATCACTATTACTCGGAAAACTTTCAGAACTTTTCTATTGAGGAGTTAAAGGCAGAATCAGAAGAATTCAGCCTCAGCGAGCCAGAGCGGAGCAGATTTCAGGGGAAGAGAAATACCACTTCTTAATAATGACCTAAACACAAGGCTCCCCAAGCCTTCCAAACCAGCTACAGCGGACAATGACTTGCTGCTTCAGCTCTCATGCCGCACATCGTCTCAGCTGGTGGAAATATTTTTCCTGAGAGCAATAGACAGTCTCTGCCTAAAGGGAGAAGGAGAGCAGAAATGCTCTTCTGAAATGTGACAAGTAGATACTGGTAAAAAATAA
The DNA here is from genome assembly GCF_000710305.1 of Buceros rhinoceros silvestris. Taxonomy (NCBI): domain Eukaryota; kingdom Metazoa; phylum Chordata; class Aves; order Bucerotiformes; family Bucerotidae; genus Buceros; species Buceros rhinoceros. The sequence goes on along the minus strand of NW_010417991.1, from coordinate 711 downwards.
CAATCTCTTTCTGGATTCTACTACCAGAAATATCATTTTTAAAAGACAGTTAGAATGAAAACTGGTTTTTTCAGAGATTTGTAAAAATACACATTGGGGAAAAAAAATAAAAGGTTTATAAGTGACTGTTTCTGCCAAAACCCCAAAGGCTCTGAGACCTAAACCGCCGTTTGGCTGCACGCTGGCTGCTGGAGGGGCTGCCCCTCATCCCAAATGAAGCAGTTCAGGGCATTCCATGTGCCAGGGCAGGCCGAGGGGAGAGTGCGTGTCCCTCCTTCTGAATCGTAGTTTTGGGTTGGGAGGGACCTCTAAAGCTCACCCAGTCCAGCCCCTGCGGGGAGCAGGGACATCTGCCCCCAGAGCAGGGGGCTCAGAGCCCCAAGGGCCAACCTGACCTGCCATGGGGCCAGCGATGGGGCTGCTGCCACCTCTC